>NW_027552008.1:0-53893 GCF_045843805.1 Urocitellus parryii | reverse complement strand
TCTATGTCAAACCGTTCCTATGCAGTAACCGTTTTCATGTTTAGGTTTCACTCTGTTTTCTCCTATATGGATACATGTAGTTGGAACTCTAAATCAAACACGGTTTGTGCTAGCTCTTTGAAACTTGGCACAATAATGTAGTTCCAAGTTCTATCGCTATGGTTTGTGTCCTATTGAAGTAGCCCCAAGCAGAGACTGACGAGAATCACTTTCATTGAAAGTGGTTGCCAAGCTTCCAAAAAACTACGAGTTACCTGAAATCTCAGCAAACATTTTTTCACCCAATCTTGATGATACTTCCATTTAATGATCAGTACACCAATCCCACTTGGCTCACCAAATTTCGTTCTTCTATGTCAAACCGTACCTTTGCAGTAACCGTTTTCATGTTTAGGTTTCATTCTGTTTCTCCTATATGGATACATGTAGTTGGAACTCTAAATCAAACACGGTTTGTGCTAGCTCTTTGAAACTTGGCACAATAATGTAGTTCCACGTTCTATCGCTATGGTTTGTGTCCTATTGAAGTAGCCCCAAGCAGAGACTGACGAGAATCACTTTCATTGAAAGGGGTTGCCAAGCTTCCATAAAACTACGAGTTTCCTGAAATCTCAGCTAACATTTTTTCACCCAATCTTGATGATACTTGCAGGTGATGATCAGCCCACCAATCCCACTTGGCTCACCAAATTTCGTTCTTCTAGGTCAAACCGTTCCTTTGCAGTAACCGTTTTCATGTTTAGGTTTCACTCTGTTTTCTCCTATATGGATACCTGTAGTTGGAACTCTAAATCAAACGCGGTTTGTGCTAGCTCTTTGAAACTTGGCACAATAATGTAGTTCCAATTTCTATCGCTATGGTTTGTGTCCTATTGAAGTAGCCCCAAGCAGAGATTGACGAGAATCACTTTCATTGAAAGGGGTTGCCAAGCTTCAAAAAACTGCGAGTTTCCTGAAATCTCAGCAAACATTTTTTCACCCAATCGTGATGATACTTCCATTTAATGATCAGTACACCAATCCCACTTGGCTCACCAAATTTCGTTCTTCTATGTCAAACCGTTCCTATGCAGTAACCGTTTTCATGTTTAGGTTTCACTCTGTTTTCTCCTATATGGATACATGTAGTTGGAACTCTAAATCAAACACGGTTTGTGCTAGCTCTTTGAAACTTGGCACAATAATGTAGTTCCAAGTTCTATCGCTATGGTTTGTGTCCTATTGAAGTAGCCCCAAGCAGAGACTGACGAGAATCACTTTCATTGAAAGTGGTTGCCAAGCTTCCAAAAAACTACGAGTTACCTGAAATCTCAGCAAACATTTTTTCACCCAATCTTGATGATACTTCCATTTAATGATCAGTACACCAATCCCACTTGGCTCACCAAATTTCGTTCTTCTATGTCAAACCGTACCTTTGCAGTAACCGTTTTCATGTTTAGGTTTCATTCTGTTTCTCCTATATGGATACATGTAGTTGGAACTCTAAATCAAACACGGTTTGTGCTAGCTCTTTGAAACTTGGCACAATAATGTAGTTCCACGTTCTATCGCTATGGTTTGTGTCCTATTGAAGTAGCCCCAAGCAGAGACTGACGAGAATCACTTTCATTGAAAGGGGTTGCCAAGCTTCCATAAAACTACGAGTTTCCTGAAATCTCAGCTAACATTTTTTCACCCAATCTTGATGATACTTGCAGGTGATGATCAGCCCACCAATCCCACTTGGCTCACCAAATTTCGTTCTTCTAGGTCAAACCGTTCCTTTGCAGTTAGCGTTTTCATGTTTAGGTTTCAATCTGTTTTCTCCTATATGGATACATGTAGTAGGAACTCTAAATCAAACACGGTTTGTGCTAGCTCTTTGAAAATTGGCACAATAATGTAGTTCCAAGTTCTATGGCTATGGTTTGTGTCCTATTGAAGTAGCCCCAAGCAGAGACTGACGAGAATCACTTTCATTGAAAGGGGTTGCCAAGCTTCCAAAAAACGACGAGTTTCCTCAAATCTCAGCAAACATTTTTTCACCCAATCTTGATGATACTTCCATTTAATGATCAGTACACCAATCCCACTTGGCTCACCAAATTTAATTCTTCTAGGTTAAACCGTTCCTTTGCAGTAACCGTTTTCATGTTTAGGTTTCACTCTGTTTTCTCCTATATGGATACATGTAGTTGGAACTCTAAATCAAACACGGTTTGTGCTAGCTCTTTGAAAATTGGCACAATAATGTAGTTCCAAGTTCTATCGCTATGGTTTGTGTCCTATTGAAGTAGCCCCAAGCAGAGACTGACGAGAATCACTTTCATTGAAAGGGGTTGCCAAGCTTCCAGAAAACTCCGAGTTTCCTGAAATCTCAGCAAACATTTTTTCACACAATCTTGATGATACTTCCATTTAATGATCAGTACACCATTCCCACTTGGCTCACCAAATTTCGTTCTTCTAGGTTAAACCGTTCCTTTGCAGTAACCGTTTTCATGTTTAGGTTTCACTCTCTTTTCTCCAATATGGATATATGTAGTTGGAAGTCTAAATCAAACACGGTTTTTGCTAGCTCTTTGAAACTAGGCACAATAATGTAGTTCCAAGTTCTACCGCTATGGTTTCTGTCCTATTGAAGTAGCCCCAAGCAGAGACTGACGAGAATCACTTTCATTGAAAGGGGTTGCCAAGCTTCCAAAAAACTACGAGTTTCCTGAAATACCAGCAAACATTTTTTCACCCAATCTTGATGATACTTGCAGGTAATTTTCAGTACACCAATCCCACTTGGCTCACCAAATTTCGTTCTTCTAGGTCAAACCGTTCCTTTGCAGTAACCGTTTTCATGTTTAGGTTTCACTCTGTTTTCTCCTATATGGATACATGTAGTTGGAACTCCAAATCAAACACGGTTTGTGCTAGCTCTTTGAAACTTGGCACAATAATGTAGTTCCAAGTTCTATCACTATGGTTTGTGTCCTATTGAAGTAGCCCCAAGCAGAGACTGACGAGAATCACTTTCAATGAAAGGGGTTGCCAAGCTTCCAAAAAACTGCGAGTTTCCTGAAATCTCAGCAAACATTTTTTCACCCAATCTTGATGATACTTCCATTTAATGATAAGTACACCATTCCCACTTGGCTCACCAAATTTCATTCTTCTAGGTTAAACCGTTCCTTTGCAGTAACCGTTTTCATGTTTAGGTTTCACTCTGTTTTCTCCTATATGGATACATGTAGTTGGAACTCTAAATCAAACACGGTTTGTGCTAGCTCTTTGAAACTTGGCACAATAATGTAGTTCCAAGTTCTATCGCTATGGTTTGTTTCCTATTGAAGTAGCCCCAAGCAGAGACTGACGAGAATCACTTTCATTGAAAGTGGTTGCCAAGCTTCCAAAAAACTACGAGTTTCCTGAAATCTCAGCAAACATTTTTTCACCCAATCTTGATGATACTTCCATTTAATGATCAGTACACCAATCCCACTTGGCTCACCAAATTTCGTTCTTCTATGTCAAACCGTACCTTTGCAGTAACCGTTTTCATGTTTAGGTTTCATTCTGTTTCTCCTATATGGATACATGTAGTTGGAACTCTAAATCAAACACGGTTTGTGCTAGCTCTTTGAAACTTGGCACAATAATGTAGTTCCACGTTCTATCGCTATGGTTTGTGTCCTATTGAAGTAGCCCCAAGCAGAGACTGACGAGAATCACTTTCATTGAAAGGGGTTGCCAAGCTTCCATAAAACTACGAGTTTCCTGAAATCTCAGCTAACATTTTTTCACCCAATCTTGATGATACTTGCAGGTGATGATCAGCCCACCAATCCCACTTGGCTCACCAAATTTCGTTCTTCTAGGTCAAACCGTTCCTTTGCAGTTAGCGTTTTCATGTTTAGGTTTCAATCTGTTTTCTCCTATATGGATACATGTAGTAGGAACTCTAAATCAAACACGGTTTGTGCTAGCTCTTTGAAAATTGGCACAATAATGTAGTTCCAAGTTCTATGGCTATGGTTTGTGTCCTATTGAAGTAGCCCCAAGCAGAGACTGACGAGAATCACTTTCATTGAAAGGGGTTGCCAAGCTTCCAAAAAACTACGAGTTTCCTGAAATCTCAGCAAACATTTTTTCACCCAATCTTGATGATACTTCCATTTAATGATCAGTACACCAATCCCACTTGGCTCACCAAATTTCATTCTTCTAGGTTAAACCGTTCCTTTGCAGTAACCGTTTTCATGTTTAGGTTTCACTCTGTTTTCTCCTATATGGATACATGTAGTTGGAACTCTAAATCAAACGTGGTTTGTGCTAGCTCTTTGAAACTTGGCACAATAATGTAATTCCAAGTTCTATCGCTATGGTTTGTGTCCTATTGAAGTAGCCCCAAGCAGAGACTGACGAGAATCACTTTAATTGAAAGGGGTTGCCAAGCTTCCAAATACTACGAATTTCCTGAAATCTCAGCAAACATTTTTTCACCCAATCTTGATGATACTTCCATTTAATGAAAAGTACACCAATCCCACTTGGCTCACCAAATTTCGTTCTTCTAGGTCAAACCGTTCCTTTGCAGTTAGCGTTTTCATGTTTAGGTTTCACTCTGTTTTCTCCTATATGGATTCATGTAGTAGGAACTCTAAATCAAACACGGTTTGTGCTAGCGCTTTGAAACTTGGCACAATAATATACTTCCAAGTTCTATCACTATGGTTTGTGTCCTATTGAAGTAGCCCCAAGCAGACACTGACGAGAATCACTTTCATTGAAAGGGGTTGCAAAGCTACCAAAAAACTACGAGTTTCCTGAAATCTCAGCAAACATTTTTTCACCCAATCTTGATGATACTTCCATTAAATGATCAGTACACCAATCCCACTTGTCTCACCAAATTTCGTTCTTCTATGTCAAACCGTTCCTTTGCAGTAACCGTTTTCATGTTTAGGTTTCAATCTGTTTTCTCCTATATGGATACATGTAGTTGGAACTCTAAATCAAACACGGTTTGTGCTAGCTCTTTGAAACTTGGCACAATAATGTAGTTCCAAGTTCTATCGCTATGGTTTGGTGTCCTATTGAAGTAGCCCCAAGCAGAGACTGACGAGAATCACTTTCATTGAAAGGGGTTGCCAAGCTTCCAAAAAACTACGAGATTCCTGAAATCTCAGCAAACATTTTTTCACCCAATCTTGATGATACTTAAATTTAATGATCAGTACACCAATCCCACTTGGCTCACCAAATTTCATTCTTCTAGGTTAAACTTTCCTTTGCAGTAACCGTTTTCATGTTTAGGTTTCACTCTGTTTTCTCCTTTATGGATACATGTATTTGGAACTCTAAATCAAACACGTTTGTGCTAGCTCTTTGAAACTTGGCACAATAATGTAGTTCCAAGTTCTATCGCTATGGTTTGTGTCTATTGAAGTAGCCCCAAGCAGAGACTGACGAGAATCACTTTCATTGTAAGGGGTTCCCCAGCTTCCAAAAAACTATGAGTTTCCTGAAATCTCAGCAAACATTTTTTCACCCAATCTTGATGATCCTTCCATTTAATGAAAAGTACACCAATCCCACTTGGCTCACCAAATTTCGTTCTTCTAGGTCAAACCGTTCCTTTGCAGTTAGCGTTTTCATGTTTAGGTTTCAATCTGTTTTCTCCTATATGGATACATGTAGTAGGAACTCTAAATCAAACACGGTTTGTGCTAGCTCTTTGAAACTTGGCACAATAATGTAGTTCCAAGTTCTTTGGCTATGGTTTGTGTCCTATTGAAGTAGCCCCAAGCAGAGACTGACGAGAATCACTTTCATTGAAAGGGGTTGCCAAGCTTCCAAAAAACTGCGAGTTTCCTGAAATCTCAGCAAACATTTTTTCACCCAATCTTGATGATACTTCCATTTAATGATAAGTACACCATTCCCACTTGGCTCACCAAATTTCATTCTTCTAGGTTAAACCGTTCCTTTGCAGTAACCGTTTTCATGTTTAGGTTTCACTCTGTTGTCTCCTATATGGATACATGTAGTTGGAACTCTAAATCAAACGTGGTTTGTGCTAGCTCTTTGAAACTTGGCACAATAATGTAATTCCAAGTTCTATCGCTATGGTTTGTGTCCTATTGAAGTAGCCCCAAGCAGAGACTGACGAGAATCACTTTCATTGAAAGGGGTTGCCAAGCTTCCAAATACTACGAATTTCCTGAAATCTCAGCAAACATTTTTTCACCCAATCTTGATGATACTTCCATTTAATGAAAAGTACACCAATCCCACTTTGGCTCACCAAATTTCGTTCTTCTAGGTCAAACCATTCCTTTGCAGGAACCGTTTTCATGTTTAGGTTTCACTCTGTTTTCTCCTATATGGATACATCTAGTTGGAACTCTAAATCAAACACGGTTTGTGCTAGCGCTTTGTAACTTGGCACAATAATATAGTTACAAGTTCTATCGCTATGGTTTGTGTCCTATTGAAGTAGCCCCAAGCAGAGACTGACGAGAATCACTTTCATTGAAAGGGGTTGCCAAGCTTCCAAAAAACTACGAGTTTCCTGAAATCTCAGCAAACATTTTTTCAACCAATCTTGATGATACTTTCATTTAATGATCAGTACACCAATCCCACTTGGCTCAACAAATTTCGTTCTTCTAGGTCAAACGTTCCTTTGCAAGAAACCGTTTTCATGATTAGGTTTCACTCTGTTTTCTCCTATATGGATACATGTAGTTGGAACTCTAAATCAACACGGTTTGTGCTAGCTCTTTGAAACTTGGCACAATAATGTAGTTCCAAGTTCTATCGCTATGGTTTGTGTCCTATTGAAGTAGCCCCAAGCAGAGACTGACGAGAATCACTTTCATTCAAGGGGTTGCCAAGCTCCAGAAAACTACGAGTTTCCTGAAATCTCAGCAAACAGTTTTTCACCCCATCTTGATGATACTTCCATTTAATGATCAGTACACCAATCAGACTTGGCTCACAAAATTTCGTTCTTCTAGGTTAAACCGTGCCTTTTGCAGTAACCGTTTTCATGTTTTAGGTTTCACTCTGTTTTCTCCTATATGGATACATGTATTTGGAAGTATAAATCAAACACGGTTTGTGCTAGCTCTTTGAAACTTGGCACAATAATGTAGTTCCAAGTTCTATCGCTATGGTTTGTGTCCTATTGAAGTAGCCCCAAGCAGAGACTGACGAGAATCACTTTCATTGAAAGGGGTTGCCAAGCTTCCAAATACTACGAGTTTCCTGAAATCTCAGGAAACATTTTTCACCCAATCTTGATGATCCTTCCATTTAATGAAAAGTACACCAATCCCACTTGGCTCACCAAATTTCGTTCTTCTAGGTCAAACCGTTCCTTTGCAGTAACCGTTTTCATGTTTAGTTTTCACTCTGTTGTCTCCTATATGGATACATGTAGTTGGAACTCTAAATCAAACAGGGTTTGTGCTAGCGCTTTGTAACTTGACACAATGATATAGTTACAAGTTCTATCGCTATGGTTTGTATCCTATTGAAGTAGCCCCAAGCAGAGACTGACGAGAATCACTTTCATTGAAAGGGGTTGCCAAGCTTCCAAAAAACTACGAGTTTCCGAAAATCTCAGCAAACATTTTTTCACCCAATCTTGATGATACTTGCAGGTAATGATCAGTACACCAATCCCACTTGGCTCACCAAAATTTCGTTCTTCTAGGTCAAACCGTTCCTTTGCAGTAACCGTTTTCTTGTTTAGGTTTCACTCTGTTTTCTCCTATATGGATACATGTAGTTGGAACTCTAAATCAAACACGGTTTTGTGCTAGCGCTTTGAAACATGGCACAATAATATAGTTCCAAGTTCTATAGCTATGGTTTGTGTCCTATTGAAGTAGCCCCAAGCAGAGACTGACGAGAATCACTTTCATTGTAAGGGGTTCCCCAGCTTCCAAAAAACTACGAGTTTCCTGAAATCTCAGCAAACATTTTTTCACCCAATCTTGATGATCCTTCCATTTAATGAAAAGTACACCAATCCCACTTGGCTCACCAAATTTCGTTCTTCTAGGTCAAACCGTTCCTTTGCAGTTAGCGTTTTCATGTTTAGGTTTCACTCTGTTTTTTCCTATATGGATACATGTAGTAGGAACTCTAAATCAAACACGTTTGTGCTAGCGCTTTGAAACTTGGCACAATAATATACTTCCAAGTTCTATCACTATGGTTTGTGTCCTATTGAAGTAGCCCCAAGCAGACACTGACGAGAATCACTTTCATTGAAAGGGGTTGCAAAGCTACCAAAAAACTACGAGTTTCCTGAAATCTCAGCAAACATTTTTTCACCCAATCTTGATGATACTTCCATTAAATGATCAGTACACCAATCCCACTTGGCTCACCAAATTTCGTTCTTCTATGTCAAACCGTTCCTTTGCAGTAACCGTTTTCATGTTTAGGTTTCAATCTGTTTTCTCCTATATGGATACATGTAGTTGGAACTCTAAATCAAACACGGTTTGTGCTAGCTCTTTGAAACTTGGCACAATAATGTAGTTCCAAGTTCTATCGCTATGGTTTGTGTCCTATTGAAGTAGCCCCAAGCAGAGACTGACGAGAATCACTTTCATTGAAAGGGGTTGCCAAGGCTTCCAAAAAACTACGAGATTCCTGAAATCTCAGCAAACATTTTTTTCACCCAATCTTGATGATACTTAAATTTAATGATCAGTACACCAATCCCACTTGGCTCACCAAATTTCATTCTTCTAGGTTAAACTTTCCTTTGCAGTAACCGTTTTCATGTTTAGGTTTCACTCTGTTTTCTCCTTTATGGATACATGTATTTGAACTCTAAATCAAACACGGTTTGTGCTAGCTCTTTGAAACTTGGCACAATAATGGTAGTTCCAAGTTCTATCGCTATGGTTTGTGTCCTATTGAAGTAGCCCCAAGCAGGGACTGACGAGAATCACTTTCATTGTAAGGGGTTCCCCAGCTTCCAAAAAACTATGAGTTTCCTGAAATCTCAGCAAACATTTTTTCACCCAATCTTGATGATCCTTCCATTTAATGAAAAGTACACCAATCCCACTTGGCTCACCAAATTTCGTTCTTCTAGGTCAAACCGTTCCTTTGCAGTTAGCGTTTTCATGTTTAGGTTTCAATCTGTTTTCTCCTATATGGATACATGTAGTAGGAACTCTAAATCAAACACGGTTTGTGCTAGCTCTTTGAAACTTGGCACAATAATGTAGTTCCAAGTTCTTTGGCTATGGTTTGTGTCCTATTGAAGTAGCCCCAAGCAGAGACTGACGAGAATCACTTTCATTGAAAGGGGTTGCCAAGCTTCCAAAAAACTGCGAGTTTCCTGAAATCTCAGCAAACATTTTTTCACCCAATCTTGATGATACTTCCATTTAATGATAAGTACACCATTCCCACTTGGCTCACCAAATTTCATTCTTCTAGGTTAAACCGTTCCTTTGCAGTAACCGTTTTCATGTTTAGGTTTCACTCTGTTGTCTCCTATATGGATACATGTAGTTGGAACTCTAAATCAAACACGGTTTGTGCTAGCGCTTTGAAACTTTTCACAACAATATAGTTCCAAGTTCTATCGCTATGGTTTGTGTCCTATTGAAGTAGCCCCAAGCAGAGACCAACGAGAATCACTTTCATTGAAAGGGGTTGCCAAGCTTCCAAAAAACTACGAGTTTCCTGAAATCTCAGCAAACATTTTTTCAGCAATATTGATGATACTCCCATTTAATGAAAAGTACACCAATCCCACTTGGCTCACCAAATTTCGTTCTTCTAGGTCAAACCGTTCCTTTGCAGGAACCGTTTTCATGTTTAGGTTTCAGTCTGTTTTCTCCTATATGGATACATCTAGTTGGAACTCTAAATCAAACACGGTTTTTGCTAGCTCTTTGAAACTTGGCACAATAATGTAGTTCCAAGTTCTATCGCTATGGTTTCTGTCCTATTGAAGTAGCCCCAAGCAGAGATTGACGAGAATCACTTTCATTGAAAGGGGTTGCCAAGCTTCCAAAAAACTACGTGTTTCCTGAAATACCAGCAAATATTTTTCACCCAATCTTGATGATACTTGCAGGTAATTTTCAGTACACCAATCCCACTTGCCTCACCAAATTTCGTTCTTCTAGGTCAAACCGTTCCTTTGCAGTAACCGTTTTCATGTTTAGGTTTCACTCTGTTTTCTCCTATATGGATACATGTAGTTGGAACTCCAAATCAAACACGGTTTGTGCTAGCTCTTTGAAACGCGGCACAATAATGTAGTTCCAATTTCTATCACTATGGTTTGTGTCCTATTGAAGTAGCCCCAAGCAGAGACTGACGAGAATCACTTTCATTGAAAGGGGTTGCCAAGCTTCCAAAAAACTGCGAGTTTCCTGAAATCTCAACAAACATTTTTTCACCCAATCTTGATGATACTTCCATTTAATGATAAGTACACCATTCCCACTTGGCTCACCAAATTTCATTCTTCTAGGTTAAACCGTTCCTTTGCAGTAACCGTTTTCATGTTTAGGTTTCACTCTGTTTTCTCCTATATGGATACATGTAGTTGGAACTCTAAATCAAACACGGTTTGTGCTAGCGCTTTGAAACTTTTCACAACAATATAGTTCCAAGTTCTATCGCTATGGTTTGTGTCCTATTGAAGTAGCCCCAAGCAGAGACTGACGAGAATCACTTTCATTGAAAGGGGTTGCCAAGCTTCCAAATACTACGAATTTCCTGAAATCTCAGCAAACATTTTTTCACCCAATCTTGATGATACTTCCATTTAATGAAAAGTACACCAATCCCACTTGGCTCACCAAATTTCGTTCTTCTAGGTCAAACCGTTCCTTTGCAGTAACCGTTTTCATGTGTAGGTTTCACTCTGTTTTCTCCTATATGGATACATGTAGTAGGAACTCTAAATCAAACACGGTTTGTGCTAGCTCTTTGAAACTTGGCACAATAATGTAGTTCCAAGTTCTTTGGCTATGGTTTGTGTCCTATTGAAGTAGCCCCAAGCAGAGACTGACGAGAATCACTTTCATTCAAGGGGTTGCCAAGCTCCATAAAACTACGAGTTTCCTGAAATCTCAGCAAACAGTTTTTCACCCCATCTTGATGATACTTCCATTTAATGATCAGTACACCAATCAGACTTGGCTCACAAAATTTCGTTCTTCTAGGTTAAACCGTGCCTTTGCAGTAACCGTTTTCATGTTTGGGTTTCACTCTGTTTTCTCCTATATGGATACATGTATTTGGAAGTATAATCAAACACGGTTTGTGCTAGCTCTTTGAAACTTGGCACAATAATGTAGTTCCAAGTTCTATCGCTATGGTTTGTGTCCTATTGAAGTAGCCCCAAGCAGAGACTGACGAGAATCACTTTCATTGAAAGGGGTTGCCAAGCTTCCAAATACTACGAGTTTCCTGAAATCTCAGCAAACATTTTTTCACCCAATCTTGATGATCCTTCCATTTAATGAAAAGTACACCAATCCCACTTGGCTCACCAAATTTCGTTCTTCTAGGTCAAACCGTTCCTTTGCAGTAACCGTTTTCATGTTTAGTTTTCACTCTGTTGTCTCCTATATGGATACATGTAGTTGGAACTCTAAATCAAACAGGGTTTGTGCTAGCGCTTTGTAACTTGACACAATGATATAGTTACAAGTTCTATCGCTATGGTTTGTATCCTATTGAAGTAGCCCCAAGCAGAGACTGACGAGAATCACTTTCATTGAAAGGGGTTGCCAAGCTTCCAAAAAACTACGAGTTTCCGAATATCTCAGCAAACATTTTTTCACCCAATCTTGATGATACTTGCAGGTAATGATCAGTACACCAATCCCACTTGGCTCACCAAATTTCGTTCTTCTAGGTCAAACCGTTCCTTTGCAGTAACCGTTTTCATGTTTAGGTTTCACTCTGTTTTCTCCTATATGGATACATGTAGTTGGAACTCTAAATCAAACACGGTTTGTGCTAGCGCTTTGAAACATGGCACAATAATATAGTTCCAAGTTCTATAGCTATGGTTTGTGTCCTATTGAAGTAGCCCCAAGCAGAGACTGACGAGAATCACTTTCATTGTAAGGGGTTCCCCAGCTTCCAAAAAACTACGAGTTTCCTGAAATCTCAGCAAACATTTTTTCACCCAATCTTGATGATCCTTCCATTTAATGAAAAGTACACCAATCCCACTTGGCTCACCAAATTTCGTTCTTCTAGGTCAAACCGTTCCTTTGCAGTTAGCGTTTTCATGTTTAGGTTTCACTCTGTTTTTTCCTATATGGATACATGTAGTAGGAACTATAAATCAAACACGGTTTGTGCTAGCGCTTTGAAACTTGGCACAATAATATACTTCCAAGTTCTATCACTATGGTTTGTGTCCTATTGAAGTAGCCCCAAGCAGACACTGACGAGAATCACTTTCATTGAAAGGGGTTGGAAAGCTACCAAAAAACTACGAGTTTCCTGAAATCTCAGCAAACATTTTTTCACCCAATCTTGATGATACTTCCATTAAATGATCAGTACACCAATCCCACTTGGCTCACCAAATTTCGTTCTTCTATGTCAAACCGTTCCTTTGCAGTAACCGTTTTCATGTTTAGGTTTCAATCTGTTTTCTCCTATATGGATACATGTAGTTGGAACTCTAAATCAAACACGGTTTGTGCTAGCTCTTTGAAACTTGGCACAATAATGTAGTTCCAAGTTCTATCGCTATGGTTTGTGTCCTATTGAAGTAGCCCCAAGCAGAGATTGACGAGAATCACTTTCATTGAAAGGGGTTGCCAAGCTTCCAAAAAACTACGAGTTTCCTGAAATACCAGCAAATATTTTTCACCCAATCTTGATGATACTTGCAGGTAATTTTCAGTACACCAATCCCACTTGCCTCACCAAATTTCGTTCTTCTAGGTCAAACCGTTCCTTTGCAGTAACCGTTTTCATGTTTAGGTTTCACTCTGTTTTCTCCTATATGGATACATGTAGTTGGAACTCCAAATCAAACACGGTTTGTGCTAGCTCTTTGAAACGCGGCACAATAATGTAGTTCCAAGTTCTATCACTATGGTTTGTGTCCTATTGAAGTAGCCCCAAGCAGAGACTGACGAGAATCACTTTCATTGAAAGGGGTTGCCAAGCTTCCAAAAAACTGCGAGTTTCCTGAAATCTCAGCAAACATTTTTTCACCCAATCTTGATGATACTTCCATTTAATGATAAGTACACCATTCCCACTTGGCTCACCAAATTTCATTCTTCTAGGTTAAACCGTTCCTTTGCAGTAACCGTTTTCATGTTTAGGTTTCACTCTGTTTTCTCCTATATGGATACATGTAGTTGGAACTCTAAATCAAACACGGTTTGTGCTAGCACTTTGAAACTTTTCACAACAATATAGTTCCAAGTTCTATCGCTATGGTTTGTGTCCTATTGAAGTAGCCCCAAGCAGAGACCAACGAGAATCACTTTCATTGAAAGGGGTTGCCAAGCTTCCAAAAAACTATGAGTTTCCTGAAATCTCAGCAAACATTTTTTCAGCAATATTGATGATACTTCCATTTAATGATCAGTACACCAATCCCACTTGGCTCACCAAATTTCGTTCTTCTAGGTCAAACCGTTCCTTTGCAGTAACCGTTTTCATGTTTAGGTTTCACTCTGTTTTCTCCTATATGGATACATGTAGTTGGAACTCTAAATCAAACGTGGTTTGTGCTAGCTCTTTGAAACTTGGCACAATAATGTAATTCCAAGTTCTATCGCTATGGTTTGTGTCCTATTGAAGTAGCCCCAAGCAGAGACTGACGAGAATCACTTTCATTGAAAGGGGTTGCCAAGCTTCCAAATACTACGAATTTCCTGAAATCTCAGCAAACATTTTTTCACCCAATCTTGATGATACTTCCATTTAATGAAAAGTACACCAATCCCACTTGGCTCACCAAATTTCGTTCTTCTAGGTCAAACCGTTCCTTTGCAGGAACCGTTTTCATGTTTAGGTTTCACTCTGTTTTCTCCTATATGGATACATCTAGTTGGAACTCTAAATCAAACACGGTTTGTGCTAGCGCTTTGTAACTTGGCACAGTAATATAGTTACAAGTTCTATCGCTATGGTTTGTGTCCTATTGAAGTAGCCCCAAGCAGAGACTGACGAGAATCACTTTCATTGAAAGGGGTTGCCAAGCTTCCAAAAAACTACGAGTTTCCTGAAATCTCAGCAAACATTTTTTCAACCAATCTTGATGATACTTTCATTTAATGATCAGTACACCAATCCCACTTGGCTCAACAAATTTCGTTCTTCTAGGTCAAACGTTCCTTTGCAGAAACCGTTTTCATGATTAGGTTTCACTCTGTTTTCTCCTATATGGATACATGTAGTTGGAACTCTAAATCAAACACGGTTTGTGCTAGCTCTTTGAAACTTGGCACAATAATGTAGTTCCAAGTTCTATCGCTATGGTTTGTGTCCTATTGAAGTAGCCCCAAGCAGAGACTGACGAGAATCACTTTCATTCAAGGGGTTGCCAAGCTCCAGAAAACTACGAGTTTCCTGAAATCTCAGCAAACAGTTTTTCACCCCATCTTGATGATACTTCCATTTAATGATCAGTACACCAATCAGACTTGGCTCACAAAATTTCGTTCTTCTAGGTTAAACCGTGCCTTTGCAGTAACCGTTTTCATGTTTAGGTTTCACTCTGTTTTCTCCTATATGGATACATGTATTTGGAAGTATAAATCAAACACGGTTTGTGCTAGCTCTTTGAAACTTGGCACAATAATGTAGTTCCAAGTTCTATCGCTATGGTTTGTGTCCTATTGAAGTAGCCCCAAGCAGAGACTGACGAGAATCACTTTCATTGAAAGGGGTTGCCAAGCTTCCAAATACTACGAGTTTCCTGAAATCTCAGCAAACATTTTTTCACCCAATCTTGATGATCCTTCCATTTAATGAAAAGTACACCAATCCCACTTTGCTCACCAAATTTCGTTCTTCTAGGTCAAACCGTTCCTTTGCAGTAACCGTTTTCATGTTTAGTTTTCACTCTGTTGTCTCCTATATGGATACATGTAGTTGGAACTCTAAATCAAACAGGGTTTGTGCTAGCGCTTTGTAACTTGACACAATGATATAGTTACAAGTTCTATCGCTATGGTTTGTATCCTATTGAAGTAGCCCCAAGCAGAGACTGACGAGAATCACTTTCATTGAAAGGGGTTGCCAAGCTTCCAAAAAACTACGAGTTTCCGAAAATCTCAGCAAACATTTTTTCACCCAATCTTGATGATACTTGCAGGTAATGATCAGTACACCAATCCCACTTGGCTCACCAAATTTCGTTCTTCTAGGTCAAACCGTTCCTTTGCAGTAACCGTTTTCATGTTTAGGTTTCACTCTGTTTTCTCCTATATGGATACATGTAGTTGGAACTCTAAATCAAACACGGTTTGTGCTAGCGCTTTGAAACATGGCACAATAATATAGTTCCAAGTTCTATAGCTATGGTTTGTGTCCTATTGAAGTAGCCCCAAGCAGAGACTGACGAGAATCACTTTCATTGTAAGGGGTTCCCCAGCTTCCAAAAAACTACGAGTTTCCTGAAATCTCAGCAAACATTTTTTCACCCAATCTTGATGATCCTTCCATTTAATGAAAAGTACACCAATCCCACTTGGCTCACCAAATTTCGTTCTTCTAGGTCAAACCGTTCCTTTGCAGTTAGCGTTTTCATGTTTAGGTTTCACTCTGTTTTTTCCTATATGGATACATGTAGTAGGAACTCTAAATCAAACACGGTTTGTGCTAGCGCTTTGAAACTTGGCACAATAATATACTTCCAAGTTCTATCACTATGGTTTGTGTCCTATTGAAGTAGCCCCAAGCAGACACTGACGAGAATCACTTTCATTGAAAGGGGTTGCAAAGCTACCAAAAAACTACGAGTTTCCTGAAATCTCAGCAAACATTTTTTCACCCAATCTTGATGATACTTCCATTAAATGATCAGTACACCAATCCCACTTGGCTCACCAAATTTCGTTCTTCTATGTCAAACCGTTCCTTTGCAGTAACCGTTTTCATGTTTAGGTTTCAATCTGTTTTCTCCTATATGGATACATGTAGTTGGAACTCTAAATCAAACACGGTTTGTGCTAGCTCTTTGAAACTTGGCACAATAATGTAGTTCCAAGTTCTATCGCTATGGTTTGTGTCCTATTGAAGTAGCCCCAAGCAGAGACCAACGAGAATCACTTTCATTGAAAGGGGTTGCCAAGCTTCCAAAAAACTATGAGTTTCCTGAAATCTCAGCAAACATTTTTTCAGCAATATTGATGATACTTCCATTTAATGATCAGTACACCAATCCCACTTGGCTCACCAAATTTCGTTCTTCTAGGTCAAACCGTTCCTTTGCAGGAACCGTTTTCATGTTTAGGTTTCACTCTGTTTTCTCCTATATGGATACATGTAGTTGGAACTCTAAATCAAACGTGGTTTGTGCTAGCTCTTTGAAACTTGGCACAATAATGTAATTCCAAGTTCTATCGCTATGGTTTGTGTCCTATTGAAGTAGCCCCAAGCAGAGACTGACGAGAATCACTTTCATTGAAAGGGGTTGCCAAGCTTCCAAATACTACGAATTTCCTGAAATCTCAGCAAACATTTTTTCACCCAATCTTGATGATACTTCCATTTAATGAAAAGTACACCAATCCCACTTGGCTCACCAAATTTCGTTCTTCTAGGTCAAACCGTTCCTTTGCAGGAACCGTTTTCATGTTTAGGTTTCACTCTGTTTTCTCCTATATGGATACAATTAGTTGGAACTCTAAATCAAACACGGTTTTTGCTAGCTCTTTGAAACTTGGCACAATAATGTAGTTCCAAGTTCTATCGCTATGGTTTCTGTCCTATTGAAGTAGCCCCAAGCAGAGACTGACGAGAATCACTTTCATTGAAAGGGGTTGCCAAGCTTCCAAAAAACTACGAGTTTCCTGAAATACCAGCAAATATTTTTTCACCCAATCTTGATGATACTTGCAGGTAATTTTCAGTACACCAATCCCACTTGCCTCACCAAATTTCGTTCTTCTAGGTCAAACCGTTCCTTTGCAGTAACCGTTTTCATGTTTAGGTTTCACTCTGTTTTCTCCTATATGGATACATGTAGTTGGAACTCCAAATCAAACACGGTTTGTGCTAGCTCTTTGAAACGCGGCACAATAATGTAGTTCCAAGTTCTATCACTATGGTTTGTGTCCTATTGAAGTAGCCCCAAGCAGAGACTGACGAGAATCACTTTCATTGAAAGTTGTTGCCAAGCTTCCAAAAAACTGCGAGTTTCCTGAAATCTCAGCAAACATTTTTTCACCCAATCTTGATGATACTTCCATTTAATGATAAGTACACCATTCCCACTTGGCTCACCAAATTTCATTCTTCTAGGTTAAACCGTTCCTTTGCAGTAACCGTTTTCATGTTTAGGTTTCACTCTATTTTCTCCTATATGGATACATGTAGTTGGAACTCTAAATCAAACACGGTTTGTGCTAGCGCTTTGAAACTTTTCACAACAATATAGTTCCAAGTTCTATCGCTATGGTTTGTGTCCTATTGAAGTAGCCCCAAGCAGAGACTGACGAGAATCACTTTCATTGTAAGGGGTTCCCCAGCTTCCAAAAAACTACGAGTTTCCTGAAATCTCAGCAAACATTTTTTCACCCAATCTTGATGATCCTTCCATTTAATGAAAAGTACACCAATCCCACTTGGCTCACCAAATTTCGTTCTTCTAGGTCAAACCGTTCCTTTGCAGTTAGCGTTTTCATGTTTAGGTTTCAATCTGTTTTCTCCTATATGGATACATGTAGTAGGAACTCTAAATCAAACACGGTTTGTGCTAGCTCTTTGAAAATTGGCACAATAATGTAGTTCCAAGTTCTATCGCTATGGTTTGTGTCCTATTGAAGTAGCCCCAAGCAGAGACTGACGAGAATCACTTTCATTGAAAGGGGTTGCCAAGCTTCCAAAAAACGACGAGTTTCCTCAAATCTCAGCAAACATTTTTTCACCCAATCTTGATGATACTTCCATTTAATGATCAGTACACCAATCCCATTTGGCTCACCAAATTTAATTCTTCTAGGTTAAACCGTTCCTTTGCAGTAACCGTTTTCATGTTTAGGTTTCACTCTGTTTTCTCCTATATGGATACATGTAGTTGGAACTCTAAATCAAACGTGGTTTGTGCTAGCTCTTTGAAACTTGGCACAATAATGTAATTCCAAGTTCTATCGCTATGGTTTGTGTCCTATTGAAGTAGCCCCAAGCAGAGACTGACGAGAATCACTTTCATTGTAAGGGGTTCCCCAGCTTCCAAAAAACTACGAGTTTCCTGAAATCTCAGCAAACATTTTTTCACCCAATCTTGATGATCCTTCCATTTAATGAAAAGTACACCAATCCCACTTGGCTCACCAAATTTCGTTCTTCTAGGTCAAACCGTTCCTTTGCAGTTAGCGTTTTCATGTTTAGGTTTCAATCTGTTTTCTCCTATATGGATACATGTAGTAGGAACTCTAAATCAAACACGGTTTGTGCTAGCTCTTTGAAAATTGGCACAATAATGTAGTTCCAAGTTCTATCGCTATGGTTTGTGTCCTATTGAAGTAGCCCCAAGCAGAGACTGACGAGAATCACTTTCATTGAAAGGGGTTGCCAAGCTTCCAAAAAACGACGAGTTTCCTCAAATCTCAGCAAACATTTTTTCACCCAATCTTGATGATACTTCCATTTAATGATCAGTACAACAATCCCATTTGGCTCACCAAATTTAATTCTTCTAGGTTAAACCGTTCCTTTGCAGTAACCGTTTTCATGTTTAGGTTTCACTCTGTTTTCTCCTATATGGATACATGTAGTTGGAACTCTAAATCAAACAAGGTTTGTGCTAGCGCTTTGAAACTTGGCACAATAATATAGTTCCAAGTTCTATCGCTATGGTTTGTATCCTATTGAAGTAGCCCCAAGCAGAGACTGACGAGAATCACTTTCATTGAAAGGGGTTGCCAAGCTTCCAAATACTACGAATTTCCTGAAATCTCAGCAAACATTTTTTCACCCAATCTTGATGATACTTCCATTTAATGAAAAGTACACCAATCCCACTTGGCTCACCAAATTTCGTTCTTCTAGGTCAAACCGTTCCTTTGCAGGAACTGTTTTCATGTTTAGGTTTCACTCTGTTTTCTCCTATATGGATACATGTAGTTGGAACTCTAAAGCAAACACGGTTTGTGCTAGCTCTTTGAAACTTTGCACAATAATGTAGTTCCAAGTTCTATCGCTATGGTTTGTGTCCTATTGAAGTAGCCCCAAGCAGAGACTGACGAGAATCACTTTCATTGAAAGGGATTGCCAAGCTCCAGAAAACTACGAGTTTCCTGAAATCTCAGCAAACATTTTTTCACCCCATCTTGATGATACTTCCATTTAATGATCAGTACACCAATCAGACTTGGCTCATAAAATTTCGTTCTTCTATGTTAAACCGTGCCTTTGCAGTAACCGTTTTCATGTTTAGGTTTCACTCTGTTTTCTCCTATATGGATACATGTAGTTGGAAGTATAAATCAAACACGGTTTGTGCTAGCTCTTTGAAACTTGGCACAATAATGTAGTTCCAAGTTCTATCGCTATGGTTTGTGTCCTATTGAAGTAGCCCCAAGCAGAGACTGACGAGAATCACTTTCATTGAAAGGGGTTGCCAAGCTTCCAAAAAACTACGAATTTCCTGAAATCTCAGCAAACATTTTTTCACCCAATCTTGATGATACTTCCATTTAATGATCAGTACACCAATCCCACTTGGCTCACCAAATTTCGTTCTTCTAGGTTAAACCGTTCCTTTGCAGTAACCGTTTTCATGTTTAGGTTTCACTGTGTTTTCTCCAATACGGATACATTTAGTTGGAACTCTAAATCAAACACGGGTTGTGCTAGCGCTTTGAAACTTTTCACAACAATATAGTTCCAAGTTCTATCGCTATGGTTTGTGTCCTATTGAAGTAGCCCCAAGCAGAGAGTGACGAGAATCACTTTCATTGAAAGGGGTTGCCAAGCTTCCAAATACTACGAGTTTCCTGAAATCTCAGCAAACATTTTTTCACCCAATCTTGATGATCCTTCCATTTAATGAAAAGTACACCAATCCCACTTGGCTCACCAAATTTCGTTCTTCTAGGTCAAACCGTTCCTTTGCAGTAACCGTTTTCATGTTTAGGTTTCACTCTGTTTTCTCCTATATGGATACATGTAGTTGGAACTGTAAATCAAACACGGTTTGTGCTAGCGCTTTGAAACTTGGCACAATAATATAGTTCCAAGTTCTATCGCTATGGTTTGTGTACTATTGAAGTAGCCCCAAGCAGAGACTGACGAGAATCACTTTCATTGAAAGGGGTTGCCAAGCTTCCAAAAAACTACGAGTTTCCTGAAATCTCAGCAAACATTTTTTCACCCAATCTTGATGATACTTGCAGGTGATGATCAGCCCACCAATCCCACTTGGATCACCAAATTTCGTTCTTCTAGGTCAAACCGTTCCTTTGCAGTAACCGTTTTCATCTTTAGGTTTCACTCTGTTTTCTCCTATATGGATACATGTAGTTGGAACTGTAAATTAAACACGGTTTGTGCTAGCGCTTTGAAACTTGGCACGATAATATAGTTCCAAGTTCTATCGCTATGGTTTGTGTCCTATTGAAGTAGCCCCAAGCAGAGACTGACGAGAATCACTTTCATTGAAAGGGGTTGCAAAGCTACCAAAAAACTACGAGTTTCCTGAAGTCTCAGCAAACATTTTTTCACCCAATCTTGTTGATACTTCCATTTCATTATCAGTACATCAATCCCACTTGGCTCACCAAATTTCGTTCTTCTATGTCAAACCGTTCCTTTGCAGTAACCGTTTTCATGTTTAGGTTTCACTCTGTTTTCTCCTATATGGATACATGTAGTTGGAACTCTAAATCAAACACGGATTGTGCTAGCTCTTTGAAACTTAGCACAATAATGTAGTTGCAAGTTCTATCGCTATGGTTTGTGTCCTATTGAAGTAGCCCCAAGCAGAGACTGACGAGAATCACTTTCATTGAAAGGGGTTGCCAAGCTTCCAAAAAACTACGAGTTTCCTGAAATCTCAGCTAACATTTTTTCACCCAATCTTGATGATACTTGCAGGTGATGATCAGCCCACGAATCCCACTTGGCTTACCAAATTTCGTTCTTCTATGTCAAACCGTTCCTTTGCAGTAACCGTTTTCATGTTTAGGTTTCACTCTGTTTTCTCCAATATGGATACATGTAGTTGGAACTCTAAAACAAACACGGTTTGTGCTAGCGCTTTGAAACTTGGCACAATAATATAGTTCCAAGTTCTATCGCTATGGTTTGTGTCCTATTGAAATAGCCCCAAGCAGAGACCGACGAGAATCACTTTCATTGAAAGGGGTTGCCAAGCTTCCAAAAAACTACGAGTTTCCTGAAATCTCAGCAAACATTTTTTCACCCAATTTGATGATACTTCCATTTAATGATCAGTACACCAATCCCACTTGGCTCACAAAATTTCGTTCTTCTAGGTCAAACCTTTCCATTGCAGTAACTGTTTTCATGTTTAGGTTTCACTCTGTTTTCTCCTATATGGATACATGTAGTTGGAACTCTAAATCAAACACGGTTTGTGCTAGCTCTTTGAAACTTGGCACAGTAATGTAGTTCCAAGTTCTATCGCTATGGTTTGTGTCCTATTGAAGTAGCCCCAAGCAGAGACTGACGAGAATCACTTTCATTGAAAGGGGTTGCCAAGCTTCCAAAAACTACGAGTTTCCTGAAATCCCAGCAAACATTTTTTCACCCAATCTTGATGATACTTGCAGGTGATGATCAGCCCACCAATCCCACTTGGCTCACCAAATTTCGTTCTTCTAGGTTAAACCGTTCCTTTGCAGTAACCGTTTTCATGTTTAGGTTTCACTCTGTTTTCTCCAATATGGATACATGTAGTTGGAACTCTAAATCAAACACGGTTTGTGCTAGCGCTTTGAAACTTGGCACAATAATATAGTTCCAAGTTCTATCGCTATGGTTTGTGTCCTATTGAAATAGCCCCAAGCAGAGACCGATGAGAATCACTTTCATTGAAAGGGGTTGCCAAGCTTCCAAGAAACTACGAGTTTCCTGAAAGCTCAGCAAACATTTTTTCACCCAATCTTGATGATACTTCCATTTAATGATCAGTACACCAATGCCACTTGGCTCACCAAATTTCGTTCTTCTAGGTTAAACCGTTCCTTTGCAGTAACCGTTTTCAGGTTTAGGTTTCACTCTGTTTTCTCCAATATGGATACATGTTGTTGGAACTCTAAATCAAACACGGTTTGTGCTAGCTCTTTGAAACTTGGCACAATAATGTAGTTCCAAGTTCTATCGCTATGGTTTGTGTCCTATTGAAGTAGCCCCAAGCAGAGACTGACGAGAATCACTTTCATTGAAAGGGGTTGCCAAGCTTGCAAAAACTACGAGTTTCCTGAAATCTCAGCAAACATTTTTTCACCCAATCTTGATGATACTTGCAGGTGATGATCAGCCCACCAATCCCACTTGGATCACCAAATTTCGTTCTTCTAGGTCAAACCGTTCCTTTGCAGTAACCGTTTTCATCTTTAGGTTTCACTCTGTTTTCTCCTATATGGATACATGTAGTTGGAACTGTAAATCAAACACGGTTTGTGCTAGCGCTTTGAAACTTGGCACAATAATATAGTTCCAAGTTCTATCTCTATGGTTTGTGTCCTATTGAAGTAGCCCCAAGCAGAGACTGACGAGAATCACTTTCATTGAAAGGGGTTGCAAAGCGACCAAAAAACTACGAGTTTCCTGAAGTCTCAGCAAACATTTTTTCACCAAACTTATTGATACTTCCAATTCATTATCCGTACATCAATCCCACTTGGCTCACCAAATTTCGTTCTTCTATGTCAAACCCTTCCTTTGCAGTAACCGTTTTCATGTTTAGGTTTCACTCTATTTTCTCCTATATGGATACATGTAGTTGGAACTCTAAATCAAACACGGATTGTGCTAGCTCTTTGAAACTTGGCACAATAATGTAGTTCCAAGTTCTATCACTATGGTTTGTGTCCTATTGAAGTAGCCCCAAGCAGAGACTGACGAGAATCACTTTCATTGAAAGGGGTTGCCAAGCTTCCAAAAAACTACGAGTTTCCTGAAATCTCAGCAAACATTTTTTCACCCAATCTTGATGATACTTCCATTTAATGATCAGTACACCAATCCCACTTGGCTCACAAAATTTCGTTCTTCTAGGTCAAACCTTTCCATTGCAGTAACTGTTTTCATGTTTAGGTTTCACTCTGTTTTCTCCTATATGGATACATGTAGTTGGAACTCTAAATCAAACACGGTTTGTGCTAGCTCTTTGAAACTTGGCACAGTAATGTAGTTCCAAGTTCTATCGCTATGGTTTGTGTCCTATTGAAGTAGCCCCAAGCAGAGACTGACGAGAATCACTTTCATTGAAAGGGGTTGCCAAGCTTCCAAAAAACTACGAGTTTCCTGAAATCCCAGCAAACATTTTTTCACCCAATCTTGATGATACTTGCAGGTGATGATCAGCCCACCAATCCCACTTGGCTCACCAAATTTCGTTCTTCTAGGTTAAACCGTTCCTTTGCAGTAACCGTTTTCATGTTTAGGTTTCACTCTGTTTTCTCCAATATGGATACATGTAGTTGGAACTCTAAATCAAACACGGTTTGTGCTAGCGCTTTGAAACTTGGCACAATAATATAGTTCCAAGTTCTTTCGCTATGGTTTGTGTCCTATTGAAATAGCCCCATGCAGAGACCGACGAGAATCACTTTCATTGAAAGGGGTTGCCAAGCTTCCAAAAAACTACGAGTTTCCTGAAATCCCAGCAAACATTTTTTCACCCAATCTTGATGATACTTGCAGGTGATGATCAGCCCACCAATCCCACTTGGCTCACCAAATTTCGTTCTTCTAGGTTAAACCGTTCCTTTGCAGTAACCGTTTTCATGTTTAGGTTTCACTCTGTTTTCTCCAATATGGATACATGTAGTTGGAACTCTAAATCAAACACGGTTTTGTGCTAGCGCTTTGAAACTTGGCACAATAATATAGTTCCAAGTTCTATCGCTATGGTTTGTGTCCTATTGAAATAGCCCCAAGCAGAGACCGACGAGAATCACTTTCATTGAAAGGGGTTGCCAAGCTTCCAAGAAACTACGAGTTTCCTGAAAACTCAGCAAACATTTTTTCACCCAATCTTGATGATACTTCCATTTAATGATCAGTACACCAATCCCACTTGGCTCACCAAATTTCGTTCTTCTAGGTCAAACCGTTCCTTTGCAGTAACTGTTTTCATGTTTAGGTTTCACTGTGTTTTCTCCTATATGGATACAGGTAGTTGGAACTCTATATCAAACACGGTTTGTGCTAGCTCTTTGAAAATTGGCACAATAATGTAGTTCCAATTTCTATCGCTATGGTTTGTGTCCTATTGAAGTTGCCCCAAGCAGAGACTGACGAGAATCACTTTCATTGAAAGGGGTTGCCAAGCTTCCAAAAAACTACGAGTTTCCTGAAATCTCAGCAAACATTTTTTCACCAAATCTTGATGATACTTCCATTTAATGATCAGTACACGAATCCCACTTGGCACACCAAATTTCGTTCTTCTAGGTTCAACCGTTCCTTTGCAGTAACCCTATTCATGTTTAGGTTTCACTCTGTTTTCTCCTACATGGATACATGTATTTGGAACTCTAAATCAAACACGGTTTGTGCTAGCGCTTTGAAACTTGGCACAATAATATAGTTCCAAGTTCTATCACTATGGTTTGTGTCCTATTGAAGTAGCCCCAATCAGAGACCGACGAGAATCACTTTCATTGAAAGGGGTTGCCAAGCTTCCAAAAAACTATGAGTTTCCTGAAATCTCAGCAAACATTTTTTCACCCAATCTTGATGATACTTCCATTTAATGATCAGTACACCAATCCCACTTGGCTCACCAAATTTCGTTCTTCTAGGTTAAACCGTTCCTTTGCAGGAACCGTTTTCATGTTTAGGTTTCACTTTGTTTTCTCCTATATGGATACATGTAGTTGGAACTCTAAATCAAACAGGGTTTGTGCTAGCGCTTTGAAACTTGGCACAATAATGTAGTTCCAAGTTCTATAGCTATGGTTTGTGTCCTATTGAAGTACACCAAGCAGAGACTGACGAGAATCACTTTCATTGAAAGGGGTTGCCAAGCTTCCAAAAAACTACGAGTTTCCTGAATTCCCAGCAAACATTTTTTCACCCAATCTTGATGATACTTGCAGGTAATTATCAGTACACCAATCCCACTTGGCTCACCAATATTCGTTCTTCTAGGTCAAACCGTTCCTTTGCAGTAACCGTTTTCATGTTTAGGTTTCACTCTGTTTTCTCCTATATGGATACATGTAGTTGGAACTCTAAATCAAACACGGTTTGTGCTAGCGCTTTGAAACTTGGCACAATAATATAGTTCCAAGTTCTATCGCTATGGTTTGTGTCCTATTGAAATAGCCCCAAGCAGAGACCGACGAGAATCACTTTCATTGAAAGGGGTTGCCAAGCTTCCAAGAAACTACGAGTTTCCTGAAATCTCAGCAAACATTTTTTCACCCAATCTTGATGATACTTCCATTTAATGATCAGTACACCAATGCCACTTGGCTCACCAAATTTCGTTCTTCTAGGTTAAACCGTTCCTTTGCAGTAACCGTTTTCATGTTTAGGTTTCACTCTGTTTTCTCGAATATGGATACATGTTGTTGGAACTCTAAATCAAACACGGTTTGTGCTAGCTCTTTGAAACTTGGCACAATAATGTAGTTCCAAGTTCTATCGCTATGGTTTGTGTCCTATTGAAGTAGCCCCAAGCAGAGACTGACGAGAATCACTTTCATTTTAAGGGGTTGCCAACCTTCCAAAAAACTACGAGTTTCCTGAAAACTCAGCAAACATTTTTTCACCCAATCTTGATGATACTTCCATTTAATGATCAGTACACCAATCCCACTTGGCTCACCAAATTTCGTTCTTCTAGGTCAAACCGTTCCTTTGCAGTAACTGTTTTCATGTTTAGGTTTCACTGTGTTTTCTACTATATGGATACAGGTAGTTGGAACTCTATATCAAACACGGTTTGTGCTAGCTCTTTGAAAATTGGCACAATAATGTAGTTCCAATTTCTATCGCTATGGTTTGTGTCCTATTGAAGTTGCCCCAAGCAGAGACTGACGAGAATCACTTTCATTGAAAGGGGTTGCCAAGCTTCCAAAAAACTACGAGTTTCCTGAAATCTCAGCAAACATTTTTTCACCCAATCTTGATGATACTTCCATTTAATGATCAGTACACGAATCCCACTTGGCTCACCAAATTTCGTTCTTCTAGGTTCAACCGTTCCTTTGCAGTAACCCTATTCATGTTTAGGTTTCACTCTGTTTTCTCCTACATGGATACATGTATTTGGAACTCTAAATCAAACACGGTTTGTGCTAGCGCTTTGAAACTTGGCACAATAATATAGTTCCAAGTTCTATCACTATGGTTTGTGTCCTATTGAAGTAGCCCCAATCAGAGACCGACGAGAATCACTTTCATTGAAAGGGGTTGCCAAGCTTCCAAAAAACTATGAGTTTCCTGAAATCTCAGCAAACATTTTTTCACCCAATCTTGATGATACTTCCATTTAATGATCAGTACACCAATCCCACTTGGCTCACCAAATTTCGTTCTTCTAGGTTAAACCGTTCCTTTGCAGGAACCGTTTTCATGTTTAGGTTTCACTTTGTTTTCTCCTATATGGATACATGTAGTTGGAACTCTAAATCAAACAGGGTTTGTGCTAGCGCTTTGAAACTTGGCACAATAATGTAGTTCCAAGTTCTATAGCTATGGTTTGTGTCCTATTGAAGTACACCAAGCAGAGACTGACGAGAATCACTTTCATTGAAAGGGGTTGCCAAGCTTCCAAAAAACTACGAGTTTCCTGAATTCCCAGCAAACATTTTTTCACCCAATCTTGATGATACTTGCAGGTAATTATCAGTACACCAATCCCACTTGGCTCACCAATATTCGTTCTTCTAGGTCAAACCGTTCCTTTGCAGTAACCGTTTTCATGTTTAGGTTTCACTCTGTTTTCTCCTATATGGATACATGTAGTTGGAACTCTAAATCAAACACGGTTTGTGCTAGCGCTTTGAAACTTGGCACAATAATATAGTTCCAAGTTCTATCGCTATGGTTTGTGTCCTATTGAAATAGCCCCAAGCAGAGACCGACGAGAATCACTTTCATTGAAAGGGGTTGCCAAGCTTCCAAGAAACTACGAGTTTCCTGAAATCTCAGCAAACATTTTTTCACCCAATCTTGATGATACTTCCATTTAATGATCAGTACACCAATGCCACTTGGCTCACCAAATTTCGTTCTTCTAGGTTAAACCGTTCCTTTGCAGTAACCGTTTTCATGTTTAGGTTTCACTCTGTTTTCTCCAATATGGATACATGTTGTTGGAACTCTAAATCAAACACGGTTTGTGCTAGCTCTTTGAAACTTGGCACAATAATGTAGTTCCAAGTTCTATCGCTATGGTTTGTGTCCTATTGAAGTAGCCCCAAGCAGAGACTGACGAGAATCACTTTCATTTTAAGGGGTTGCCAACCTTCCAAAAAACTACGAGTTTCCTGAAAACTCAGCAAACATTTTTTCACCCAATCTTGATGATACTTCCATTTAATGATCAGTACACCAATCCCACTTGGCTCACCAAATTTCGTTCTTCTAGGTCAAACCGTTCCTTTGCAGTAACTGTTTTCATGTTTAGGTTTCACTGTGTTTTCTCCTATATGGATACAGGTAGTTGGAACTCTATATCAAACACGGTTTGTGCTAGCTCTTTGAAAATTGGCACAATAATGTAGTTCCAATTTCTATCGCTATGGTTTGTGTCCTATTGAAGTTGCCCCAAGCAGAGACTGACGAGAATCACTTTCATTGAAAGGGGTTGCCAAGCTTCCAAAAAACTACGAGTTTCCTGAAATCTCAGCAAACATTTTTTCACCCAATCTTGATGATACTTCCATTTAATGATCAGTACACGAATCCCACTTGGCTCACCAAATTTCGTTCTTCTAGGTTCAACCGTTCCTTTGCAGTAACCCTATTCATGTTTAGGTTTCACTCTGTTTTCTCCTACATGGATACATGTATTTGGAACTCTAAATCAAACACGGTTTGTGCTAGCGCTTTGAAACTTGGCACAATAATATAGTTCCAAGTTCTATCACTATGGTTTGTGTCCTATTGAAGTAGCCCCAAGCAGAGACCGACGAGAATCACTTTCATTGAAAGGGGTTGCCAAGCTTCCAAAAAACTATGAGTTTCCTGAAATCTCAGCAAACATTTTTTCACCCAATCTTGATGATACTTCCATTTAATGATCAGTACACCAATCCCACTTGGCTCACCAAATTTCGTTCTTCTAGGTTAAACCGTTCCTTTGCAGGAACCGTTTTCATGTTTAGGTTTCACTTTGTTTTCTCCTATATGGATACATGTAGTTGGAACTCTAAATCAAACAGGGTTTGTGCTAGCGCTTTGAAACTTGGCACAATAATGTAGTTCCAAGTTCTATAGCTATGGTTTGTGTCCTATTGAAGTACACCAAGCAGAGACTGACGAGAATCACTTTCATTGAAAGGGGTTGCCAAGCTTCCAAAAAACTACGAGTTTCCTGAATTCCCAGCAAACATTTTTTCACCCAATCTTGATGATACTTGCAGGTAATTATCAGTACACCAATCCCACTTGGCTCACCAATATTCGTTCTTCTAGGTCAAACCGTTCATTTGCAGTAACCGTTTTCATGTTTAGGTTTCACTCTGTTTTCTCCTATATGGATACATGTAGTTGCAACTCTAAATCAAACACGGTTTGTGCTAGCTGTTTGAAACTTGGAACAATAATGTAGTTCCAAGTTCTATCGCTATGGTTTGTGTCCTATTGAAGTAGCCCCAAGCAGAGACTGACGAGAATCACTTTCATTGAAAGGGGTTGCCAAGCTTCAAAAAAACTGCGATTTTCCTGAAATCTCAGCAAACATTTTTTCACCCAAATGATGATACTTCCATTTAATGATCAGTACACCAATCCCACTTGGCTCACCAAATTTCGTTTTTCTAGGTTAAACCGTTCCTTTGCAGTAACCGTTTTCATGTTTAGGTTTCACTCTGTTTTCTCCTATATGAATACATGTAGTTGGAACTCTAAATCAAACACGGTTTGTGCTAGCTCTTTGAAACTTGGCACAGTAATGTAGTTCCAAGTTCTATCGCTATTGTTTGTGTCCTATTGAAGTAGCCCCAAGCAGAGACTGACGAGAATCACTTTCATTGAAAGGGGTTGCCAAGCTTCCAAAAAACTACGAGTTTCCTGAAATCCCAGCAAACATTTTTTCACCCAATCTTGATGATACTTGCAGGTGATGATCAGCCCACCAATCCCACTTGGCTCACCAAATTTCGTTCTTCTAGGTTAAACCGTTCCTTTGCAGTAACCGTTTTCATGTTTAGGTTTCACTCTGTTTTCTCCAATATGGATACATGTAGTTGGAACTCTAAATCAAACACGGTTTGTGCTAGCGCTTTGAAACTTGGCACAATAATATAGTTCCAAGTTCTATCGCTATGGTTTGTGTCCTATTGAAATAGCCCCAAGCAGAGACCGACGAGAATCACTTTCATTGAAAGGGGTTGCCAAGCTTCCAAGAAACTACGAGTTTCCTGAAATCTCAGCAAACATTTTTTCACCCAATCTTGATGATACTTCCATTTAATGATCAGTACACCAATGCCACTTGGCTCACCAAATTTCGTTCTTCTAGGTTAAACCGTTCCTTTGCAGTAACCGTTTTCATGTTTAGGTTTCACTGTGTTTTCTCCAATATGGATACATGTTTTGGAACTCTAAATCAAACACGGTTTGTGCTAGCTCTTTGAAACTTGGCACAATAATGTAGTTCCAAGTTCTATCGCTATGGTTTGTGTCCTATTGAAGTAGCCCCAAGCAGAGACTGACGAGAATCACTTTCATTGAAAGGGGTTGCCAAGCTTCCAAAAAACTGCGATTTTCCTGAAATCCCAGCAAACATTTTTTCACCCAATCTTGATGATACTTGCAGGTAATTGTCAGTACACCAATCCCACTTGGCTCACCAAATTTCGTTCTTCTAGGTCAAACCGTTCCTTTGCACTAACCGTTTTCATGTTTAGGTTTCACTCTGTTTTCTCCTATATGGATACATGTAGTTGCAACTCTAAATCAAACACGATTTGTGCTAGCTCTTTGAAACTTGGCACAATAATGTAGTTCCAAGTTCTATAGCTATGGTTTGTGTCCTATTGAAGTAGCCCCAAGCAGAGACTGACGAGTATCACTTTCATTGAAAGGGGTGGCCAAGCTTCCAAAAAACTGCGAGTTTCCTGAATTCTCAGCAAACATTTTTTCACCCAATCTTGATGATACTTCCATTTAATGATCAGTACACCAATCCCACTTGGCTCACCAAATTTCGTTCTTCTAGATTAAACCGTTCCTTTGCAGGAACCGTTTTCATGTTTAGGTTTCACTTTGTTTTCTCCTATATGGATACATGTAGTTGGAACTCTAAATCAAACACGGTGTGTGCTAGCGCTTTGAAACTTGGCACAATAATGTAGTTCCAAGTTCTATCGCTATGGTTTGTGTCCTATTGAAGTACACCAAGCAGAGACTGACGAGAATCACTTTCATTGAAAGGGGTTGCCAAGCTTCCAAAAAACTACGAGTTTCCTGAAATCCCAGCAAACATTTTTTCACCCAATCTTGATGATACTTGCAGGTAATTATCAGTACACCAATCCCACTTGGCTCACCAAATTTCGTTCTTCTAGGTCAAACCGTTCATTTGCAGTAACCATTTTCATGTTTAGGTTTCACTCTGTTTTCTCCTATATGGATACATGTAGTTGCAACTCTAAATCAAACACGGTTTGTGCCAGCTGTTTGAAACTTGGAACAATAATGTAGTTCCAAGTTCTATCGCTATGGTTTGTGTCCTATTGAAGTAGCCCCAAGCAGAGACTGACGAGAATCACTTTCATTGAAAGGGTTTGCCAAGCTTCAAAAAAACTGCGAGTTTCCTGAAATCTCAGCAAACATTTTTTCACCCAATCTTGATGATACTTCCATTTAATGATCAGTACACCAATCCCACTTGGCTCACCAAATTTCGTTTTTCTAGGTTAAACCGTTCCTTTGCAGAAACCGTTTTCATGTTTAGGTTTCACTCTGATTTCTCCTATATGGATACATGTAGTTGGAACTCTAAATCAAACACGGTATATGCTAGCTCTTTGAAACTTGGCAAAATAATGTAGTTCCAAGTTCTATCGCTAGTTGTTTCCTATTGAAGTAGCCCCAAGCAGAGTCTAACGAGAATCACTTTCATTGAAAGGGGTTGCCAAGCTTCCAAAAAACTACAAGTTTCCTGAAATCTCAGCAACATTTTTTCACCCAATCTTGATGATACTTCCATTTAATGATCAGTACACCAATTCCACTTGGCTCACCAAATTTTGTTCTCCTAGGTCAAACCGTTCCTTTGCAGTGACCGTTTTCATGTTTAGGTTTCACTCTGTTTTCTCCTATATGGATACATGTAGTTGGAACTCTAAATCTAACACGGTTTGTGCTAGCTCTTTGAAACTTGGCGCAATAATGTAGTTCCAAGTTCTATCGCTATGGTTTGTGTCCTATTGAAGTAGCCCCAAGCAGAGACTGACGAGAATCACTTTCATTGAAAGGGGTTGCCAAGCTTCCAAAAAACTATGAGTTTCCTGAAATCTCAGAAAACATTTTTTCACCCAATCTTGATGATACTTCCATTTAATGATCAGTACACCTATCCCACTTGGCTCACCAAATTTCGTTCTTCTAGGTTAAACCGTTCCTTTGCAGGAACCGTTTTCATGTTTAGGTTTCACTCTGTTTTCTCCTATATGGATACATGTAGTTGGAACTCTAAATCAAACAGGGTTTGTGCTAGCGCTTTGAAACTTGGCACAATAATGTAGTTCCAAGTTCTATCGCTATGGTTTGTGTCCTATTGAAGTACACCAAGCAGAGACTGACGAGAATCACTTTCATTGAAAGGGGTTGCCAAGCTTCCAAAAAACTACGAGTTTCCTGAAATCCCAGCAAACATTTTTTCACCCAATCTTGATGATACTTGCAGGTAATTGTCAGTACACCAATCCCACTTGGAACACCAAATTTCGTTCTTCTAGGTCAAACCGTTCCTTTGCAGTAACCGTTTTCATGTTTAGGTTTCACTCTGTTTTCTCCTATATGGATACATGTAGTTGCAACTCTAAATCAAACACGATTTGTGCTAGCTCTTTGAAACTTGGCACAATAATGTAGTTGCAAGTTCTATAGCTATGGTTTGTGTCCTATTGAAGTAGCCCCAAGCAGAGACTGACGAGTATCACTTTCTTTGAAAGGGGTTGCCAAGCTTCCAAAAAACTGCGAGTTTCCTGAAATCTCAGCAAACATTTTTTCACCCAATCTTGATGATACTTCCATTTAATGATCAGTACACCAATCCCACGTGGCTCACCAAATTTCGTTCTTCTAGGTTAAACCGTTTCTTTGCAGGAACCGTTTTCATGTTTAGGTTTCACTTTGTTTTCTCCTATATGGATACATGTAGTTGGAACTCTAAATCAAACACGGTTTGTGCTAGCTCTTTGAAACTTGGCACAATAATGTAGTTCCATGTTCTATCGCTATGGTTTGTGTCCTATTGAAGTAGCCCCAAGCAGAGACTGACGAGAATCACTTTCATTGAAAGGGGTTGCCAAGCTTCCAAAAAACTACGAGTTTCCTGAATTCTCAGCAAACATTTTTTCACCCAATCTTGATGATACTTCCATTTAATGATCAGTACACCAATCCCACTTGGCTCACCAAATTTCGTTCTTCTAGATTAAACCGTTCCTTTGCAGGAACCGTTTTCATGTTTAGGTTTCACTTTGTTTTCTCCTATATGGATACATGTAGTTGGAACTCTAAATCAAACACGGTGTGTGCTAGCGCTTTGAAACTTGGCACAATAATGTAGTTCCAAGTTCTATTGCTATGGTTTGTGTCCTATTGAAGTACACCAAGCAGAGACTGACGAGAATCACTTTCATTGAAAGGGGTTGCCAAGCTTCCAAAAAACTACGAGTTTCCTGAAATCCCAGCAAACATTTTTTCACCCAATCTTGATGATACTTGCAGGTAATTGTCAGTACACCAATCCCACTTGGCTCACCAAATTTCGTTGTTCTAGGTCAAACCGTTCCTTTGCAGTAACCGTTTTCATGTTTAGGTTTCACTCTGTTTTCTCCTATATGGATACATGTAGTTGCAACTCTAAATCAAACACGGTTTGTGCTACCTGTTTGAAACTTGGAACAATAATGTAGTTCCAAGTTCTATCGCTATATGTTTCCTATTGAAGTAGCCCCAAGCAGAGACTAACGAGAATCACTTTCATTGAAAGGGGTTGCCAAGCTTCCAAAAAACTACGAGTTTAATGAAATCTCAGCAAACATTTTTTCACCCAATGTTGATGAGACTTCCATTTATTGATCAGTACACCAATCCCACTTGGCTCACCAAATTTCATTCTTATAGGTTAAACCGTTCCTTTTCAGTAACCGTTTTCATGTTTAGGTTTCACTCTGTTTTCTCCTATATGGATACATGTATTTGCAACTCTAAATCAAACACGGTTTGTGCTAGCCCTTTGAAACTTGGCACAATAATATAGTTCCAAGTTCTATCGCTATGGTTTGTGTCCTATTGAAGTAGCCCCAAGCAGAGACTGACGAGAATCACTTTCATTGAAAGGGGTTGCCAAGCTTCCAAAAAACTACGAGTTTCCTGAAATCTCAGCAAACATTTTTTCACCCAATCTTGATGATATTTCCATTTAATGATCAGTCCACCAATCCCACTTGGCTCACCAAATTTCGTTCTTCTTGGTCAAACCGTTCCTTTGCAGTGACCGTTTTCATGTTTAGTTTCACTCTGTTTTCTCCTATATGGATACATGTATTTGGAACTCTAAATCAAACACGGTTTGTGCTAGCTCTTTGAAACTTGGCACAATAATGTAGTTCCAAGTTCTATCGCTATGGTTTGTGTCCTATTGAAGTAGCCCCAAGCAGAGACTGACGAGAATCACTTTCATTGAAAGGGGTTGCCAAGCTTCCAAAAAACTACGAGTTTCCTGAAATCTCAGCAAACATTTTTTTCACCCAATCTTCATGATACTTCCATTTAATGATCAGTACACCAATCCCACTTGGCTCACCAAATTTCATTCTTTTAGGTCAAACCGTTGTGACCGTTTTCATGTTTAGGTTTCACTGTGTTTTCTCCTATATGGATACATGTAGTTGGAACTCTAAATCAAACACGGATTGTGCTAGCGCTTTGAAACTTGGCACAATAATGTAGTTCCAAGTTCTATCGCTATGGTTTGTGTCCTATTGAAGTAGCCCCAAACAGAGACTGACGAGAATCACTTTCATTGAAAGGGGTTGCCAAGCTTCCAAAAAACTACGAGTTTCCTGAAATCTCAGCAAACATTTTTTCACCCAATCTTGATGATACTTCCATTTAATGATCAGTACACCAATCCACTTGGCTCACCAAATTTCGTTCTTCTAGGTTAAACCGTTCCTTTGCAGGAACCGTTTTCATGTTTAGGTTTCACTTTGTTTTCTCCTATATGGATACATGTAGTTGGAACTCTAAATCAAACACGGTTTGTGCTAGCTCTTTGAAACTTGGCACAATAATGTAGTTCCAAGTTCTATCGCTATTTGTTTCGTATTGAAGTAGCCCCAAGCAGAGACTGACGAGAATCACTTTCATTGAAAGGGGTTGCCAAGCTTCCAAAAAACTACGAGTTTAATGAAATCTCAGCAAACATTTTTTCACCCAATGTTGATGATACTTCCATTTAATGATCAGTACACCAATCCCACTTGGCTCACCAAATTTCATTCTTCTAGGTTAAACCGTTCCTTTTCAGTAACCGTTTTCATGTTTAGGTTTCACTCTGTTTTCTTCTATATGGATACATGTATTTGCAACTCTAAATCAAACACGGTTTGTGCTAGCCCTTTGAAACTTGGCACAATAATATAGTTGCAAGTTCTATCGCTATGGTTTGTGTCCTATTGAAGTTGCCCCAAGCAGAGACTGACGAGAATCACTTTCATTGAAAGGGGTTGCCAAGCTTCCAAAAAACTACGAGTTTCCTGAAATCTCAGCAAACATTTTTTCACCCAATCTTGATGATATTTCCATTTAAGGATCAGTACACGAATCCCACTTGGCTCACCAAATTTCGTTCTTCTAGGTCAAACCGTTCCTTTGCAGTGACCGTTTTCATGTTTAGTTTCACTCTCTTTTCTCCTATATGGATACATGTATTTGGAACTCTAAATCAAACACGGTTTGTGCTAGCTCTTTGAAACTTGGCACAATAATGTAGTTCCAAGTTCTATCGCTATGGTTTGTGTCCTATTGAAGTAGCCCCAAGCAGAGACTGACGAGTTCACTTTCATTGAAAGGGGTTGCCAAGCTTCCAAAAAACTACGAGTTTCCTGAAATCCCAGCAAACATTTTTTCACCCAATCTTGATGATACTTGCAGGTAAATGTCAGTACACCAATCCCACTTGGCTCACTAATTGTCGTTCGTCTAGGTCAAACCGTTCCTTTGCACTAACCGTTTTCATGTTTAGGTTTCACTCTGTTTTCTCCTATATGGATACATGTAGTTGCAACTCTAAATCAAACACGGTTTGTGCTACCTGTTTGAAACTTGGAACAATAATGTAGTTCCAAGTTATATCGCTATTTGTTTCGTATTGAAGTAGCCCCAAGCAGAGACTGACGAGAATCACTTTCATTGAAAGGGGTTGCCAAGCTTCAAAAAAACTACGAGTTTAATGAAATCTCAGCAAATATTTTTTCACCCAATGTTGATGATACTTCCATTTAATGATCAGTACACCAATCCCACTTGGCTCACCAAATTTCATTCTTCTAGGTTAAACCGTTCCTTTTCAGTAACCGTTTTCATGTTTAGGTTTCACTCTGTTTTCTCCTATATGGATACATGTATTTGCAACTCTAAATCAAACACGGTTTGTGCTAGCCCTTTGAAACTTGGCACAATAATATAGTTGCAAGTTCTATCGCTATGGTTTGTGTCCTATTGAAGTTGCCCCAAGCAGAGACTGACGAGAATCACTTTCATTGAAAGGGGTTGCCAAGCTTCCAAAAAACTACGAGTTTCCTGAAATCTCAGCAAACATTTTTTCACCCAATCTTGATGATATTTCCATTTAAGGATCAGTACACCAATCCCACTTGGCTCACCAAATTTCGTTCTTCTAGGTCAAACCGTTCCTTTGCAGTGACCGTTTTCATGTTTAGTTTCACTCTCTTTTCTCCTATATGGATACATGTATTTGGAACTCTAAATCAACACGGTTTGTGCTAGCTCTTTGAAACTTGGCACAATAATGTAGTTCCAAGTTCTATCGCTATGGTTTGTGTCCTATTGAAGTAGCCCCAAGCAGAGACTGACGAGTTCACTTTCATTGAAAGGGGTTGCCAAGCTTCCAAAAAACTACGAGTTTCCTGAAATCTCAGCAAACATTTTTTCAACCAATCTTCATGATACTTCCATTTAATGATCAGTACACCAATCCCACTTGGCTCACCAAATTTCGTTCTTTTAGGTCAAACCGTTGTGACCGTTTTCATGTTTAGGTTTCACTGTGTTTTCTCCTATATGGATACATGTAGTTGGAATTCTAAATCAAACACGGATTGTGCTAGCGCTTTGAAACTTGGCAAAATAATGTAGTTCCAAGTTCTATCGCTATGGTTTGTGTCCTATTGAAGTAGCCCCAAACAGAGACTGACGAGAATCACTTTCATTGAAAGGGGTTGCCAAGCTTCCAAAAAACTACGAGTTTCCTGAAATCTCAGCAAACATTTTTTCACCCAATCTTGATGATATTTTCATTTAATGATCAGTACACCAATCCCACTTGGCTCACCAAATTTCGTTCTTCTAGGTCAAACCGTTCCTTTGCAGTGACCGTTTTCATGTTTAGTTTCACTGTGTTTTCTCCTATATGGATACATGTATTTGGAACTCTAAATCAAACACGGTTTGTGCTAGCTCTTTGAAACTTGGCACAATAATGTAGTTCCAAGTTCTATCACTATGGTTTGTGTCCTATTGAAGTAGCCCCAAGCAGAGACTGACGAGAATCACTTTCATTGAAAGGGGTTGCCAAGCTTCCAAAAAACTACGAGTTTCCTAAAATCTCAGCAAACATTTTTTCACCCAATCTTCATGATACTTCCATTTAATGATCAGTACACCAATCCCACTTGGCTCACCAAATTTCGTTCTTTTATGTCAAACCATTGTGACCGTTTTCATGTTTAGGTTTCACTGTGTTTTCTCCTATATGGATACATGTAGTTGGAACTCTAAATCAAACACGGATTGTGCTAGCGCTTTGATACTTGGCACAATAATGTAGTTCCAAGTTCTATCGCTATGGTTTGTGTCCTATTGAAGTAGCCCCAAACAGAGACTGACGAGAATCACTTTCATTGAAAGGGGTTGCCAAGCTTCCAAAAAACTACGAGTTTCCTGAAATCTCAGCAAACATTTTTTTACCCAATCTTGATGATACTTCCATTTAATGATCAGTACACCAATCCCACTTGGCTCACCAAATTTCGTTCTTCTAGGTTAAACCGTTCCTTTGCAGGAACCGTTTTCATGTTTAGGTTTCACTTTGTTTTCTCCTATATGGATACATGTAGTTGGAACTCTAAATCAAACACGGTGTGTGCTAGGGCTTTGAAACTTGGCACAATAATGTAGTTCCAAGTTCTATTGCTATGGTTTGTGTCCTATTTAAGTACACCAAGCAGAGACTGACGAGAATCACTTTCATTGAAAGGGGTTGCCAAGCTTCCAAAAAACTACGAGTTTCCTGAAATCCCAGCAAACATTTTTTCACCCAATCTTGATGATACTTGCAGGTAATTGTCAGTACACCAATCCCACTTGGCTCACCAAATTTCGTTCTTCTAGGTCAAACCGTTCCTTTGCAGTAACCGTTTTTCATGTTTAGGTTTCACTCTGTTTTCTCCTATATGGATACATGTAGTTGCAACTCTAAATCAAACACGATTTGTGCTAGCTCTTTGAAACTTGGCACAATAATGTAGTTCCAAGTTCTATAGCTATGGTTTGTGTCCTATTGAAGTAGCCCCAAGCAGAGACTGACGAGTATCACTTTCATTGAAAGGGGTTGCCAAGCTTCCAAAAAACTGCGAGTTTCCTGAAATCTCAGCAAACATTTTTTCACCCAATCTTGATGATACTTCCATTTAATGATCAGTACACCAATCCCACTTGGCTCACCAAATTTCGTTCTTCTAGGTTAAACCGTTCCTTTGCAGGAACCGTTTTCATGTTTAGGTTTCACTCTGTTTTCTCCTATATGGATACATGTAGTTGCAACTCTAAATCAAACACGGTTTGTGCTACCTGTTTGAAACTTGGAACAATAATGTAGTTCCAAGTTCTATCGCTATTTGTTTCCTATTGAAGTATCCCCAAGCAGAGACTGACGAGAATCACTTTCATTGAAAGGGGTTGCCAAGCTTCCAAAAAACTACGAGTTTAATGAAATCTCAGCAAACATTTTTTCACCCAATGTTGATGATACTTCCATTTAATGATCAGTACACCAATCCCCACTTGGCTCACCAAATATCATTCTTCTAGGTTAAACCGTTCCTTTTCAGTAACCGTTTTCATGTTTAGGTTTCACTCTGTTTTCTCCTATATGGATACATGTATTTGCAACTCTAAATCAAACACGGTTTGTGCTAGCCCTTTGAAACTTGGCACAATAATATAGTTCCAAGTTCTATCGCTATGGTTTGTGTCCTATTGAAGTAGCCCCAAGCAGAGACTGACGAGAATCACTTTCATTGAAAGGGGTTGCCAAGCTTCCAAAAAACTACGAGTTTCCTGAAATCTCAGCAAACATTTTTTCACCCAATCTTGATGATATTTCCATTTAATGATCAGTACACCAATCCCACTTGGCTCACCAAATTTCGTTCTTCTAGGTCAAACCGTTCCTTGCAGTGACCGTTTTCATGTTTAGTTTCACTCTCTTTTCTCCTATATGGATACATGTATTTGGAACTCTAAATCAAACACGGTTTGTGCTAGCTCTTTGAAACTTGGCACAATAATGTAGTTCCAAGTTCTATCGCTATGGTTTGTGTCCTATTGAAGTAGCCCCAAGCAGAGACTGACGAGTCCACTTTCATTGAAAGGGGTTGCCAAGCTTCCAAAAAACTACGAGTTTCCTGAAATCTCAGCAAACATTTTTCACCCAATCTTCATGATACTTCCATTTAATGATCAGTACACCAATCCCACTTGGCTCACCAAATTTCGTTCTTTTAGGTCAAACCGTTGTGACCGTTTTCATGTTTAGGTTTCACTGTGTTTTCTCCTATATGGATACATGTATTTGGAACTCTAAATCAAACACGGTTTGTGCTAGGTTTGAAACTTGGCACAATAATGTAGTTCCAAGTTCTATCACTATGGTTTGTGTCCTATTAAAGTAGCCCCAAGCAGAGACTGACGAGAATCACTTTCATTGAAAGGGGTTGCCAAGCTTCCAAAAAACTACGAGTTTCCTAAAATCTCAGCAAACATTTTTCACCCAATCTTCATGATACTTCCATTTAATGATCAGTACACCAATCCCACTTGGCTCACCAAATTTCGTTCTTTTAGGTCAAACCGTTGTGACCGTTTTCATGTTTAGGTTTCACTGTGTTTTCTCCTATATGGATACATGTAGTTGGAACTCTAAATCAAACACGGATTGTGCTAGCGCTTTGAAACTTGGCACAATAATGTAGTTCCAAGTTATATCGCTATGGTTTGTGTCCTATTGAAGTAGCCCCAAACAGAGACTGACGAGAATCACTTTCATTGAAAGGGGTTGCCAAGCTTCCAAAAAACTACGAGTTTCCTGAAATCTCAGCAAGCATTTTTTCACCCAATCTTGATGATACTTCCATTTAATGATCAGTACACCAATCCCACTTGGCTCACCAAATTTCGTTCTTCTAGGTTAAACCGTTCCTTTGCAGGAACCGTTTTCATGTTTAGTTTTCACTTTGTTTTCTCCTATATGGATACATGTTGTTGGAACTCTAAATCAAACACGGTTTGTGCTAGCTCTTTGAAACTTGGCACAATAATGTAGTTCCAAGTTCTATCGCTATGGTTTGTGTCCTATTGAAGTAGCCCCAAGCAGAGACTGACGAGAATCACTTTCATTGAAAGGGGTTGCCAAGCTTCCAAAAAACTACGAGTTTCCTGAAATCTCAGCAAACATTTTTTTCACCCAATCTTCATGAAACTTCCATTTAATGATCAGTACACCAATCCCACTTGGCTGACCAAATTTCATTCTTTTAGGTCAAACCGTTGTGACCGTTTTTATGTTTAGGTTTCACTGTGTTTTCTCCTATATGGATACATGTAGTTGGAACTCTAAATCAAACACGGATTGTGCTAGCGCTTTGAAACTTGGCACAATAATGTAGTTCCAAGTTCTATCGCTATGGTTTGTGTCCTATTGAAGTAGCCCCAAACAGAGACTGACGAGAATCACTTTCATTGAAAGGGGTTGCCAAGCTTCCAAAAAACTACGTGTTTCCTGAAATCTCAGCAAACATTTTTTCACCCAATCTTGATGATACTTCCATTTAATGATCAGTACACCAATCCCACTTGGCTCACCAAATTTCGTTCTTCTAGGTTAAACCGTTCCTTTGCAGTAACCGTTTTCATGTTTAGGTTTCACTTTGTTTTCTCCTATATGGATACATGTAGTTGGAACTCTAAATCAAACACGGTTTGTGCTAGCTCTTTGAAACTTGGCACAATAATGTAGTTCCCAAGTTCTATCGCTATGGTTTGTGTCCTATTGAAGTACCCCAAGCAGAGACTGACGAGAATCACTTTCATTGAAAGGGGTTGCCAAGCTTCCAAAAAACTACGAGTTTCCTGAAATCTCAGCAAACATTTTTTCACCCAATCTTGATGATACTTGCAGGTAATTGTCAGTACACCAATCCGACTTGGCTCACCAAATGTCGTTCTTCTAGGTCAAACCGTTCCTTTGCACTAACCGTTTTCATGTTTAGGTTTCACTCTGTTTTCTCCTATATGGATACATGTAGTTGCAACTCTAAATCAAACACGGTTTGTGCTACCTGTTTGAAACTTGGAACAATAATGTAGTTCCAAGTTCTATCGCTATTTGTTTCGTATTGAAGTAGCCCCAAGCAGAGACTGACGAGAATCACTTTCATTGAAAGGGGTTGCCAAGCTTCCAAAAAACTACGAGTTTAATGAAATCTCAGCAAACATTTTTTCACACAATGTTGATGATACTTCCATTTAATGATCAGTACACCAATCCCACTTGGCTCACCAAATTTCATTCTTCTAGGTTAAACCGTTCCTTTTCAGTAACCGTTTTCATGTTTAGGTTTCACTCTGTTTTCTCCTATATGGATACATGTATTTGCAACTCTAAATCAAACACGGTTTGTGCTAGCCCTTTGAAACTTGGCACAATAATATAGTTCCAAGTTCTATCGCTATGGTTTGTGTCCTATTGAAGTAGCCCCAAGCAGAGACTGACGAGAATCACTTTCATTGAAAGGGGTTGCCAAGCTTCCAAAAAACTACGAGTTTCCTGAAATCTCAGCAAACATTTTTTCACCCAATCTTGATGATATTTCCATTTAATGATCACTACACCAATCCCACTTGGCTCACCAAATTTCGTTCTTCTAGGTCAAACCGTTAATTAGCAGTGACCGTTTTCATGTTTAGTTTCACTCTCTTTTCTCCTATATGGATACATGTATTTGGAACTCTAAATCAAACACGGTTTGTGCTAGCTCTTTGAAACTTGGCACAATAATGTAGTTCCAAGTTCTATCGCTATGGTTTGTGTCCTATTGAAGTAGCCCCAAGCAGAGACTGACGAGTTCACTTTCATTGAAAGGGGTTGCCAAGCTTCCAAAAAACTACGAGTTTCCTGAAATCTCAGCAAACATTTTTTCACCCAATATTCATGATACTTCCATTTAATGATCAGTACACCAATCCCACTTGGCTCACCAAATTTCGTTCTTTTAGGTCAAACCGTTGTGACCGTTTTCATGTTTAGGTTTCACTGTGTTATCTCCTATATGGATACATGTAGTTGGAATTCTAAATCAAACACGGATTGTGCTAGCGCTTTGAAACTTGGCACAATAATGTAGTTCCAAGTTCTATCGCTATGGTTTGTGTCCTATTGAAGTAGCCCCAAACATAGACTGACGAGAATCACTTTCATTGAAAGGGGTTGCCAAGCTTCCAAAAACTACGAGTTTCCTGAAATCTCAGTAAACATTTTTTCACCCAATCTTCATGATACTTCCATTTAATGATCAGTACACTAATCCCACTTGGCTCACCAAATTTCGTTCTTTTAGGTCAAACCGTTGTGACCGTTTTCATGTTTAGGTTTCACTGTGTTTTCTCCTATATGGATACATGTAGTTGGAACTCTAAATCAAACACGGATTGTGCTAGCGCTTTGAAACTTGGCACAATAATGTAGTTCCAAGTTCTATCGCTATGGTTTGTGTCCTATTGAAGTAGCCCCAAACAGAGACTGACGAGAATCACTTTCATTGAAAGGGGTTGCCAAGCTTCCAAAAAACTACGAGTTTCCTGAAATCTCAGCAAACATTTTTTCACCCAATCTTGATGATACTTCCATTTAATGATCAGTATTCCAATCCCACTTGGCTCACCAAATTTCGTTCTTCTAGGTTAAACCGTTCCTTTGCAGGAACCGTTTTCATGTTTAGGTTTCACTTTGTTTTCTCCTATATGGATACAAGTAGTTGGAACTCTAAATCAAACACGGTTTGTGCTAGCTCTTTGAAACTTGGCACAATAATGTAGTTCCAAGTTCTATCACTATGGTTTGTGTCCTATTGAAGTAGCCCCAAGCAGAGACTGACGAGAATCACTTTCATTGAAAGGGGTTGCCAAGCTTCCAAAAAACTACGAGTTTCCTGAAATCCCAGCAAACATTTTTTCACCCAATCTTGATGATACTTGCAGGTAATTATCAGTACACCAATCCCACTTGGCTCACCAAATTTCGTTCTTCTAGGTCAAACCGTTCCTTTGCAGTAACCGTTTTCATGTTTAGGTTTCACTCTGTTTTCTCCTATATGGATACATGTAGTTGCAAATCTAAATTAAACACGGTTTGTGCTAGCTGTTTGAAACTTGGCACAATAATGTACTTCCAAGTTCTATCGCTATGGTTTGTGTCCTATTGAAGTAGCCCCAAACCGAGACTGACGAGAATCACTTTCATTGAAAGGGGTTGCCAAGCTTCCAAAAAACTACGAGTTTCCTGAAATCTCAGCAAACATTTTTTCACCCAATCTTGATGATATTTCCATTTAATGATCAGTACACCAATCCCACTTGGCTCACCAAATTTCGTTCTTCTAGGTCAAACCGTTCCTTTGCAGTGACCGTTTTCATGTTTAGTTTCACTCTCTTTTCTCCTATATGGATACATGTATTTGGAACTCTAAATCAAACACGGTTTGTGCTAGCTCTTTGAAACTTGGCACAATAATGTAGTTCCAAGTTCTATCGCTATGGTTTGTGTCCTATTGAAGTAGCCCCCAGCAGAGACTGACGAGTTCACTTTCATTGAAAGGGGTTGCCAAGCTTCCAAAAAACTACGAGTTTCCTGAAATCTCAGCAAACATTTTTTCACCCAATCTTCATGATACTTCCATTTAATGATCAGTACACCAATCCCACTTGGCTCACCAAATTTCGTTCTCTTAGGTCAAACCGTTGTGACCGTTTTCATGTTTAGGTTTCACTGTGTTTTCTCCTATATGGATACATGTAGTTGGAATTCTAAATCAAACACGGATTGTGCTAGCGCTTTGAAACTTGGCACAATAATGTAGTTCCAAGTTCTATCGCTATGGTTTGTGTCCTATTGAAGTAGCCCCAAACAGAGACTGACGAGAATCACTTTCATTGAAAGGGGTTGCCAAGCTTCCAAAAAACTACGAGTTTCCTGAAATCTCAGCAAACATTTTTTCACCCAATCTTGATGATATTTCCATTTAATGATCAGTACACCAATCCCACTTGGCTCACCAAATTTCGTTCTTCTAGGTCAAACCGTTCCTTTGCAGTGACCGTTTTCATGTTTAGTTTCACTGTGTTTTCTCCTATATGGATACATGTATTTGGAACTCTAAATCAAACACGGTTTGTGCTAGCTCTTTGAAACTTGGCACAATAATGTAGTTCCAAGTTCTATCACTATGGTTTGTGTCCTATTGAAGTAGCCCCAAGCAGAGACTGACGAGAATCACTTTCATTGAAAGGGGTTGCCAAGCTTCCAAAAAACTACGAGTTTCCTAAAATCTCAGCAAACATTTTTTCACCCAATCTTGATGATACTTCCATTTAATGATCAGTACACCAATCCCACTTGGCTCACCAAATTTCGTTCTTTTAGGTCAAACCGTTGTGACCGTTTTCATGTTTAGGTTTCACTGTGTTTTCTCCTATATGGATACATGTAGTTGGAACTCTAAATCAAACACGGATTGTGCTAGCGCTTTGAAACTTGGCACAATAATGTAGTTCCAAGTTCTATCGCTATGGTTTGTGTCCTATTGAAGTAGCCCCAAACAGAGACTGACGAGAATCACTTTCATTGAAAGGGGTTGCCAAGCTTCCAAAAAACTACGAGTTTCCTGAAATCTCAGCAAACATTTTTTCACCCAATCTTGATGATACTTCCATTTAATGATCAGTACACCAATCCCACTTGGCTCACCAAATTTCGTTCTTCTAGGTTAAACCGTTCCTTTGCAGTGACCGTTTTCATGTTTAGTTTCACTGTGTTTTCTCCTATATGGATACATGTATTTGGAACTCTAAATCAAACACGGTTTGTGCTAGCTCTTTGAAACTTGGGACAATAATGTAGTTTGAAGTTCTATCACTATGGTTTGTGTCCTATTGAAGTAGCCCAAGCAGAGACTGACGAGAATCACTTTCATTGAAAGGGGTTGCCAAGCTTCCAAAAAACTACGAGTTTCCTAAAATCTCAGCAAACATTTTTTCACCCAATCTTCATGATACTTCCATTTAATGATCAGTACACCAATCCCACTTGGCTCACCAAATTTCGTTCTTCTAGGTCAAACCGTTGTGACCGTTTTCATGTTTAGGTTTCACTGTGTTTTCTCCTATATGGATACATGTAGTTGGAACTCTAAATCAAACACGGATTGTGCTAGCGCTTTGAAACTTGGCACAATAATGTAGTTCCAAGTTCTATCGCTATGGTTTGTGTCCTATTGAAGTAGCCCCAAACAGAGACTGACGAGAATCACTTTCATTGAAAGGGGTTGCCAAGCTTCCAAAAAACTACGAGTTTCCTGAAATCCCAGCAAACATTTTTTCACCCAATCTTGATGATACTTGCAGGTAATTATCAGTACACCAATCCCACTTGGCTCACCAAATTTCGTTCTTCTAGGTCAAACCGTTCCTTTGCAGTAACCGTTTTCATGTTTAGGTTTCACTCTGTTTTCTCCTATATGGATACATGTAGTTGCAAATCTAAATCAAACACGGTTTGTGCTAGCTGTTTGAAACTTGGCACAATAATGTAGTTCCAAGTTCTATCGCTATGGTTTGTGTCCTATTGAAGTAGCCCCAAGCAGAGACTGACGAGAATCACTTTCATTGAAAGGGGTTGCCAAGCTTCAAAAAACTGCGAGTTTCCTGAAATCTCAGCAAACATTTTTTCACCCAATCTTGATGATACTTCCATTTAATGATCAGTACACCAATCCCACTTGGCTCACCAAATTTCGTTTTTCTACGTTAAACCGTTCCTTTGCAGAAACCGTTTTCATGTTTAGGTTTCACTCTGTTTTCTCCTATATGGATACATGCAGTTGGAACTCTAAATCAAACACGGTTTATGCTAGCTCTTTGAAACTTGGCAAAATAATGTAGTTCCAAGTTCTATCGCTATTTGTTTCCTATTGAAGTAGCCCCAAGCAGAGACTAACGAGAATCACTTTCATTGAAAGGGTTTGCCAAGCTTCCAAAAAGCTACGAGTTTCCTGAAATCTCAGCAAACATTTTTTCACACAATCTTGATGATACTTCCATTTAATGATCAGTACACCAATCCCACTTGGCTCACCAAATTTCGTTCTTCTAGGTCAAACCGTTCCTTTGCAGTAACCGTTTTCATGTTTAGGTTTCACTCTGTTTTCTCCTATATGGATACATGTAGTTGCAACTCTAAATCAAACACGATTTGTGCTAGCTCTTTGAAACTTGGCACAATAATGTAGTTCCAAGTTCTATAGCTATGGTTTGTGTCCTATTGAAGTAGCCCCAAGCCGAGACTGACGAGTATCACTTTCATTGAAAGGGGTTGCCAAGCTTCCAAAAAACTGCGAGTTTCCTGAAATCTCAGCAAACATTTTTTCACCCAATCTTGATGATACTTCCATTTAATGATCAGTACACCAATCCACTTGGCTCACCAAATTTCGTTCTTCTAGGTTAAACCGTTCCTTTGCAGGAACCGTTTTCATGTTTAGGTTTCACTTTGTTTTCTCCTATATGGATACATGTAGTTGGAACTCTAAATCAAACACGGTTTGTGCTAGCTCTTTGAAACTTGGCACAATAATGTAGTTCCAAGTTCTATCGCTATGGTTTGTGTCTTATTGAAGTACCCCAAGCAGAGACTGACGAGAATCACTTTCATTGAAAGGGGTTGCCAAGCTTCCAAAAAACTACGAGTTTCCTGAAATCCCAGCAAACATTTTTTCACCCAATCTTGATGATACTTGCAGGTAATTGTCAGTACACCAATCCCACTTGGCTCACCAAATTTCGTTCTTCTAGGTCAAACCGTTCCTTTGCACTAACCGTTTTCATGTTTACGTTTCACTCTGTTTTCTCCTATATGGATACATGTAGTTGCAACTCTAAATCAAACACGGTTTGTGCTACCTGTTTGAAACTTGGAACAATAATGTAGTTCCAAGTTCTATCGCTATTTGTTTTCTATTGAAGTAGCCCCAAGCAGAGACTGACGAGAATCACTTTCATTGAAAGGGTTGCCAAGCTTCCAAAAAACTACGAGTTTAATGAAATCTCAGCAACATTTTTTCACCCAATGTTGATGATACTTCCATTTAATGATCAGTACACCAATCCCACTTGGCTCACCAAATTTCATTCTTCTAGGTTAAACCGTTCCTTTTCAGTAACCGTTTTCATGTTTAGGTTTCACTCTGTTTTCTCCTATATGGATACATGTATTTGCAACTCTAAATCAAACACGGTTTGTGCTACCCTTTGAAAACTTGGCACAATAATATAGTTCCAAGTTCTATCGCTATGGTTTGTGTCCTATTGAAGTAGCCCCAAGCAGAGACTGACGAGAATCACTTTCATTGAAAGGGGTTGCCAAGCTTCCAAAAAACTACGAGTTTCCTGAAATCTCAGTAAACATTTTTTCACCCAATCTTGATGATATTTCCATTTAATGATCAGTACACCAATCCCACTTGGCTCACCAAATTTCGTTCTTCTAGGTCAAACCGTTCCTTTGCAGTGACCGTTTTCATGTTTAGTTTCACTCTCTTTTCTCCTATATGGATACATGTATTTGGAACTCTAAATCAAACACGGTTTGTGCTAGCTCTTTGAAACTTGGCACAATAATGTAGTTCCAAGTTCTATCGCTATGGTTTGTGTCCTATTGAAGTAGCCCCAAGCAGAGACTGACGAGTTCACTTTCATTGAAAGGGGTTGCCAAGCTTCCAAAAAACTACGAGTTTCCTGAAATCTCAGCAAACATTTTTTCACCCAATCTTCATGATACTTCCATTTAATGATCAGTACACCAATCCCACTTGGCTCACCAAATTTCGTTTTTCTAGGTTAAACCGTTCCTTTGCAGAAACCGTTTTCATGTTTAGGTTTCACTCTGTTTTCTCCTATATGGATACATGCAGTTGGAACTCTAAATCAAACACGGTTTATGCTAGCTCTTTGAAACTTGGCAAAATAATGTAGTTCCAAGTTCTATCGCTATTTGTTTCCTATTGAAGTAGCCCCAAGCAGAGACTAACGAGAATCACTTTCATTGAAAGGGTTTGCCAAGCTTCCAAAAAGCTACGAGTTTCCTGAAATCTCAGCAAACATTTTTTCCACAATCTTGATGATACTTCCATTTAATGATCAGTACACCAATCCCACTTGGCTCACCAAATTTCGTTCTTCTAGGTCAAACCGTTCCTTTGCAGTAACCGTTTTCATGTTTAGGTTTCACTCTGTTTTCTCCTATATGGATACATGTAGTTGCAACTCTAAATCAAACACGATTTGTGCTAGCTCTTTGAAACTTGGCACAATAATGTAGTTCCAAGTTCTATAGCTATGGTTTGTGTCCTATTGAAGTAGCCCCAAGCAGAGACTGACGAGTATCACTTTTATTGAAAGGGGTTGCCAAGCTTCCAAAGAACTGCGAGTTTCCTGAAATCTCAGCAAACATTTTTTCACCCAATCTTGATGATACTTCCATTTAATGATCAGTACACCAATCCCACTTGGCTCACCAAATTTCGTTCTTCTAGGTTAAACCGTTCCTTTGCAGGAACCGTTTTCATGTTTAGGTTTCACTTTGTTTTCTCCTATATGGATACATGTAGTTGGAACTCTAAATCAAACACGGTTTGTGCTAGCTCTTTGAAACTTGGCACAATAATGTAGTTCCAAGTTCTATCGCTATGGTTTGTGTCTTATTGAAGTACCCCAAGCAGAGACTGACGAGAATCACTTTCATTGAAAGGGGTTGCCAAGCTTCCAAAAACTACGAGTTTCCTGAAATCCCAGCAAACATTTTTTCACCCAATCTTGATGATACTTGCAGGTAATTGTCAGTACACCAATCCCACTTGGCTCACCAAATTTCGTTCTTCTAGGTCAAACCGTTCCTTTGCACTAACCGTTTTCATGTTTAGGTTTCACTCTGTTTTCTCCTATATGGATACATGTAGTTGCAACTCTAAATCAAACACGGTTTGTGCTACCTGTTAGAAACTTGGAACAATAATGTAGTTCCAAGTTCTATCGCTATTTGTTTCCTATTGAAGTAGCCCCAAGCAGAGACTGACGAGAATCACTTTCATTGAAAGGGGTTGCCAAGCTACCAAAAAACTACGAGTTTAATGAAATCTCAGCAAACATTTTTTCACCCAATGTTGATGATACTTCCATTTAATGATCAGTACACCAATCCCACTTGGCTCACCAAATTTCATTCTTCTAGGTTAAACCGTTCCTTTTCAGTAACCGTTTTCATGTTTAGGTTTCACTCTGTTTTCTCCTATATGGATACATGTATTTGCAACTCTAAATCAAACACGGTTTGTGCTAGCCCTTTGAAACTTGGCACAATAATATAGTTCCAAGTTCTATCGCTATGGTTTGTGTCCTATTGAAGTAGCCCCAAGCAGAGACTGACGAGAATCACTTTCATTTAAAGGGGTTGCCAAGCTTCCAAAAAACTACGAGTTTCCTGAAATCTCAGCAAACATTTTTTCACCCCATCTTGATGATATTTCCATTTAATGATCAGTACACCAATCCCACTTGGCTCACCAAATTTCGTTCTTCTAGGTCAAACCGTTCCTTTGCAGTGACCGTTTTCATGTTTAGTTTCACTCTCTTTTCTCCTATATGGATACATGTATTTGGAACTCTAAATCAAACACGGTTTGTGCTAGCTCTTTGAAACTTGGCACAATAATGTAGTTCCAAGTTCTATCGCTATGGTTTGTGTCCTATTGAAGTAGCCCCAAGCAGAGACTGACGAGTTCACTTTCATTTAAAGGGGTTGCCAAGCTTCCAAAAAACTACGAGTTTCCTGAAATCTCAGCAAACATTTTTTCACCCAATCTTCATGATACTTCCATTTAATGATCAGTACACCAATCCCACTTGGCTCACCAAATTTCGTTCTTTTAGGTCAAACCGTTGTGACCGTTTTCATGTTTAGGTTTCACTGTGTTTTCTCCTATATGGATACATGTAGTTGGAACTCTAAATCAAACACGATTGTGCTAGCGCTTTGAAACTTGGCACAATAATGTAGTTCCAAGTTCTATCGCTATGGTTTGTGTCCTATTAAAGTAGCCCCAAACAGAGACTGACGAGAATCACTTTCATTGAAAGGGGTTGCCAAGCTTCCAAAAAACTACGAGTTTCCTGAAATCTCAGCAAACATTTTTTCACCCAATCTTGATGATACTTCCATTTAATGATCAGTACACCAATCCCACTTGGCTCACCAAATTTCGTTCTTCTAGGTCAAACCGTTCCTTTGCAGTAACCGTTTTCATGTTTAGGTTTCACTCTGTTTTCTCCTATATGGATACATGTAGTTGCAAATCTAAATCAAACACGGTTTGTGCTAGCTGTTTGAAACTTGGCACAATAATGTAGTTCCAAGTTCTATCGCTATGGTTTGTGTCCTATTGAAGTAGCCCCAAGCAGAGACTGACGAGAATCACTTTCATTGAAAGGGGTTGCCAAGCTTCAAAAAAACTGCGAGTTTCCTGAAATCTCAGCAAACATTTTTTCACCCAATCTTGATGATACTTCCATTTAATGATCAGTACACCAATCCCACTTGGCTCACCAAATTTCGTTTTTCTAGGTTAAACCGTTCCTTTGCAGAAACCGTTTTCATGTTTAGGTTTCACTCTGTTTTCTCCTATATGGATACATGCAGTTGGAACTCTAAATCAAACACGGTTTATGCTAGCTCTTTGAAACTTGGCAAAATAATGTAGTTCCAAGTTCTATCGCTATTTGTTTCCTATTGAAGTAGCCCCAAGTAGAGACTAACGAGAATCACTTTCATTGAAAGGGTTTGCCAAGCTTCCAAAAAGCTACGAGTTTCCTGAAATCTCAGCAAACATTTTTTCCACAATCTTGATGATACTTCCATTTAATGATCAGTACACCAATCCCACTTGGATCACCAAATTTCGTTCTTCTAGGTCAAACCGTTCCTTTGCAGTAACCGTTTTCATGTTTAGGTTTCACTCTGTTTTCTCCTATATGGATACATGTATTTGCAACTCTAAATCAAACACGGTTTTTGCTAGCTCTTTGAAACTTGGCACAATAATGTAGTTCAAAGTTCTATCGCTATGGTTTGTGTCCACTTGAAGTAGCCCCAAGCAGAGACTGACGAGAATCACTTTCATTGAAAGGGGTTGCCAAGCTTCAAAAAAACTGCGAGTTTCCTGAAATCTCAGCAAACATTTTTTCACCCAATCTTGATGATACTTCCATTTAATGATCAGTACACCAATCCCACTTGGCTCACCAAATTTCGTTCTTCTAGGTCAAACCGTTCTTTTTCAGAAACCGTTTTCATATTTAGGTTTCACTCTGTTTTCTCCTATATGGATACATGTAGTTGGAACTCTAAATCAAACACGGTTTGTGCTAGCTCTTTGAAACTTGGCACAATAATGTAGTTCCAAGTTCTATCGCTATGGTTTGTGTCCTATTGAAGTAGACCCAAGCAGAGACTGATGAGAATCACTTTCAATGAAAGGGGTTGCCATGCTTCCAAAAAACTACAAGTTAAATGAAATCTCAGCAAACATTTTTTCACCCAATCTTGATGATACTTCCTTTTAATGATCAGTACACCAATCCCACTTGGCTCACCAAATTTCGTTCTTCTAGGTTAAACCGTTCCTTTGCAGTAACCGTTTTCATGTTTAGGTTTCACTCTGTTTTCTCCAATATGGATACATGTAGTTGGAAGTCTAAATCAAACACGGTTTGTACTAGCTGTTTGATACTTGGCACAATAATGTAGTTCCAAGTTCTATAGCTATGGTTTGTGTCCAATTGAGGTAGCCCCAAGCAGAGACTGACGAGAATCACTTTCATTGAAAGGGGTTGCCAAGCTTCCAAAAAACTATGAGTTTCCTGAAATCTCAGCAAACATTTTTTCACCCAATCTTGATGATACTTCCATTTAATGATCAGTACACCAATCCCACTTGGCTCACCAAATTTCGTTCTTCTAGGTCAAACCGTTCCTTTTCAGAAACCGTTTTCATATTTAGGTTTCACTCTGTTTTCTCCTATATGGATACATGTAGTTGGAACTCTAAATCAAACACGGTTTGTGCTAGCTCTTTGAAACTTGGCACAATAATGTAGTTCCAAGTTCTATCGCTATGGTTTGTGTCCTATTGAAGTAGCCCCAAGCAGAGACTGAGGAGAATCAGTTTCATTGAAAGGGTTGCCAAGCTTCCAAAAAACTACGAGTTTCCTGAAATCCCAGCAAACATTTTTTCACCCAATCTTGATGATACTTGCAGGTGATGATCAGCCCACCAATCCCACTTGGCTCACCAAATTTCGTTCTTCTAGGTCAAACCGTTCCTTTGCAGTAACCGTTTTCATGTTTAGGTTTCACTCTGTTTTCTCCTATATGGATACATGTAGTTGCAACTCTAAATCAAACACGGTTTGTGCTAGCTGTTTGAAACTTGGAACAATAATGTAGTTCCAAGTTCTATCGCTATGGTTTGTGTCCTATTGAAGTAGCCCAAAGCAGAGACTGACGAGAATCACTTTCATTGAAAGGGGTTGCCAAGCTTCCAAAAAACTACGAGTTTCCTGAAATCTCAGCAAACATTTTTTCACCCCATCTTGATGATACTTCCATTTAATGATCAGTACACCAATCCCACTTGGCTCACCAAATTTCGTTTTTCTAGGTTAAACCGTCCCTTTGCAGAAACCGTTTTCATGTTTAGGTTTCACTCTGTTTTCTCCTATATGGATACATGCAGTTGGGAACTCTAAATCAAACAAGGTTTATGCTAGCTCTTTGAAACTTGGCAAAATAATGTAGTTCCAAGTTCTATCGCTATTTGTTTCCTCTTGAAGTAGCCCCAAGCAGAGACTGATGAGAATCACTTTCATGAAAGGGGTTGCCAAGCTTCCAAAAAACTACGAGTTTCCTGAAATCTCAGCAAACATTTTTTCACCCAATCTTGATGATACTTCCAATTAATGATCAGTACACCAATCCCACTTGGCTCACCAAATTTCGTTCTTCTAGGTCAAACCGTTCCTTTGCAGTGACCGTTTTCATGTTCAGGTTTCACTCTGTTTTCTCCTATATGGATACATGTAGTTGGAACTCTAAATCAAACACGGTTTGTGCTAGCTCTTTGAAACTTGGCACAATAATGTAGTTCCAAGTTCTATCGCTATGGTTTGTGTCCAATTGAAGTAGCCCCAAGCAGAGACTGAC
>NW_027552007.1:0-54115 GCF_045843805.1 Urocitellus parryii | reverse complement strand
ACACCAATCATAGCGATAGAACTTGGAACTACATTATTGTGCCAAGTTTCAAAGAGCTAGCACAAACCGTGTTTGATTTAGAGTTCCAACTACATGTATCCATATAGGAGAAAACAGAGTGAAACCTAAACATGAAAACGGTTACTGCAAAGGAACGGTTTAACCTAGAAGAACGAAACTTGGTCAGCCAAGTGGGTTTGGTGTACTGAGAATTCCCTGCCAGTATGATCAAGATTGGGTGAAAAAATGTTTGCTGAGATTTCAGGAAACTCGTAGTTTTTGGAAGGTTGGCAACCCCTTTCAATGAAAGTGATTCTCGTCAGTCTCTGCTTGGGGCGACTTCAATAGGACACCAACCATAGCGATACAACTTGGAACTACATTATTGTGCCAAGTTTCAAAGAGCTAGCACAAACAGTGTTTGATTTAGAGTTCCAACTACATGTATCCATTAGGAGATAACAGGGTGAAACCTAAACATGAAAAGGGTTACTGCAAAGGAACGGTTTAACCTAGAAGAACGAAAATAGATGAGACAAGTGGGATTGGTGTACTGATCATTACCTGCCAGTATCATCAAGATTGGGTGAAAAAAATGTTTGCTGAGATTTCAGGAAACTCCTAGTTTTTTGGAAGCTTGGCAACACCTTTCAATGAAAGTGATTCTCGTCAGTCTCTGCTTGGGGTACTTCAAATAGGACATCAACCACAGCGACAGAACTTGGAACTACATTATTGTGCCAAGTTTCAAAGAGGTAGCACAAACCGTGTTTGATTTAGAGTTCCAAATACATGTATCCATATAGGAGAAAACAGAGTGAAACCTAAACATGAAAACGGTTACTGCAAAGGAACGGTTTAACCTAGAAGAACGAAATTTGTGAGCCAAGTGGGATTGGTGTACTGATCATTACCTGCCAGTATGATCAAGTTTGGGTGAAAAAATGTTTGCTGTGATTTCCGGAAACTCGTAGTTTTTGGAAGCTTGGCAACCCCTTTCAATGAAAGTGATTCTCGTCAGTAGCTGCTTGGGGCTACTTAAATAGGACACCAACCATAGCGATAGAACTTGGAACTACATTATTGTGCCAAGTTTCAAAGAGCTAGCACAAACCGTGTTTGATTTAGAGTTCCAACTACTTGTATCCATATAGGAGAAAACAGAGTGAAACCTAAACATGAAAACGGTTACTGCAAAGGAACGGTTTAACCTAGAAGAAAGAAATTTGGTGAGCCAGGTGGGATTGGTGTACTGATCATTACCTGCCAGTATCATCAAGATTGGGTGAAAAAATGTTTGCTGAGATTTCAGGAAACTCGTAGTTTTTTGGAAGCTTGGCAACCCCTTTCAATGAAAGTGATTCTCGTCAGTCTCTGCTTGGGGCTACTTCAATAGGACACAAACCATAGCGATAGAACTTGGAACTACATTATTGTGCCAAGTTTCAAAGAGCTAGCACAAACCGTGTTTGATTTAGAGTTCCAACTACATGTATCCACATAGGAGAAAACAGAGTGAAACCTAAACATGAAAACGGTTACTGCAAAGGAACGGTTTAACCTAGAAGAACGAAATTTGGTGAGTCAAGTGGGATTGGTGCCGTGATCATTACCTGCAAGTATCATCAAGATTGGGTGAAAAAATGTTTGCTGAGATTTCAGGAAACTCGTAGTTTTTTGGAAGCTTGGCAACCCCTTTCAATGAAAGTGATTCTCGTCAGTCGCTGCTTGGGGCTACTTCAATAGGACACCAACCATAGCGATAGAACTTGGAACTACATTATTGTGCCAAGTTTCAAAGAGCTAGCACAAACCGTGTTTGATTTAGAGTTCCAACTACGTGTATCCATATAGGAGAAAAAAGAGTGAAACCTAAACATGAAAAAGGTTACTGCAAAGGAACGGTTTAACCTAGAAGAACGAAATTTGGTGAGCCAAGTGGGATTGGTGTACTGATCATTACCTGCCAGTATCATCAAGATTGGGTGAAAAAATGTTTGCTGAGATTTCAGGAAACTCGTAGTTTTTTGGAAGTTTGCAACCCCTTTCAATGAAAGTGATTCTCGTCAGACTCTGCTTGGGGCGACTTCAATAGGACACCAACCATAGCGATAGAACTTGGAACTACATTATTGTGCCAAGTTTCAAAGAGCTAGCACAAACCGTGTTTGATTTAGAGTTCCAACTACATGTATCCATATAGGAGAAAACAGAGTGAAACCTAAACATGAAAACGGTTACTGCAAAGGAACGGTTTAACCTAGAAGAAAGAAATTTGGTGAGCCAAGTGGGATTGGTGTACTGATCATTACCTGAGAGTATCTTCAAAATTGGGCGAAAAAATATTTGCTGAGATTTCAGGAAACTCGTAGTTTTTTGGAAGCTTGGCAACCCCTTTCAATGAAAGAGATTCTCGTCAGTCTCTGCTTGGGGCTACTTCCATAGGACACAAATCATAGCGATAGAACTTTTAACTACATTATTGTGCCAAGTTTCAAAGAGCTAGCACAAACCGTGTTTGATTTAGAGTTCCAACTACATGTATCCATATAGGAGAAAACAGAGTGAAACCTAAACATGAAAACGGTTACTGCAAAGGAACGGTTAACCTAGAAGAACGAAATTTGGTGAGCCAAGTGGGATTGGTGTACTGATCATTACCTGCCAATATCATCAAGATTGGGTGAAAAAATGTTTGCTGAGATTTCAGGAAACTCGTAGTTTTTTGGAAGCTTGGCATCCCCTTTCAATGAAAGTGATTCTCGTCAGTCTCTGCTTGGGGCTACTTCAATAGGACACCAATCATAGCGATAGAACTTGGAACTACATTATTGTGCCAAGTTTCAAAGAGCTAGCACAAACCGTGTTTGATTTAGAGTTCCAACTACATGTATCCATATAGGAGAAAACAGAGTGAAACCTAAACATGAAAACGGTTACTGCAAAGGAACGGTTTAACCTAGAAGAACGAAACTTGGTGAGCCAAGTGGGATTGGTGTACTGATCATTACCTGCCAGTATCATCAAGATTGGGTGAAAAAATGTTTGCTGAGATTTCCGGAAACTCGTAGTTTTTGGAAGCTTGGCAACCCCTTTCAATGAAAGTGATTCTCGTCAGTCGCTGCTTGGGGCTACTTCAATAGGACACCAACCATAGCGATAGAACTTGGAACTACATTATTGTGCCAAGTTTCAAAGAGCTAGCACAAACCGTGTTTGATTTAGAGTTCCAACTACGTGTATCCATATAGGAGAAAAAAGAGTGAAACCTAAACATGAAAGCGGTTTCTGCAAAGGAACGGTTTAACCTAGAAGAACGAAATTTGGTGAGCCAAGTGGGATTCGTGTACTGATCATTACCTGCCAGTATCATCAAGATTGGGTGAAAAAATGTTTGCTGAGATTTCAGGGAACTCGTAGTTTTTTGGAAGCTTGGCAACCCCTTTCAATGAAAGTGATTCTCGTCAGTCTCTGCTTGGGGCTACTTTAATAGGACACCAACCATAGCGATAGAACTTGGAACTACATTATTGTGTCAAGTTTCAAAGAGCTAGCACAAACCGTGTTTGATTTAGAGTTCCAACTAATGTATCCATATAGGAGATAACAGAGTGAAACCTAAACATGAAACGGTTACTGCAAAGGAACGGTTTAACCTAGAAGAACGAAATTTGGTGAGCCAAGTGGGATTGGTGTACTGATCATTCCCTGCCAGTATCATCAAGATTGGGTGAAAAAATGTTTGCTGAGATTTCAGGAAAATCTTAGTTTTTTGGAAGCTTGGCAACCCCTTTCAATGAAAGCGATTCTCATCAGTCTCTGCTTGAGGCTACTTCAATAGGACATCAACCATAGCGACAGAACTTGGAACTACATTATTGTGCCAAGTTTCAAAGAGCTAGCACAAACCGTGTTTGATTTAGAGTTCCAACTACATGTATCCATATAGGAGAAAACAGAGTGAAACCTAAACATGAAAACGGTTACTGCAAAGGAACGGTTTAACCTAGAAGAACGAAATTTGGTGAGCCAAGTGGGATTGGTGTACTGATCATTACCTGCCAGTATGATCAAGATTGGGTGAAAAAATGTTTGCTGAGATTTCCGGAAACTCGTAGTTTTTGGAAGCTTGGCAACCCCTTTCAATGAAAGTGATTCTCGTCAGTCGCTGCTTGGGGCTACTTCAATAGGACACCAACCATAGCGATAGAACTTGGAACTACATTATTGTGCCAAGTTTCAAAGAGCTAGCACAAACCGTGTTTGAATTAGAGTTCCAACTACTTGTATCCATATAGGAGAAAACAGAGTGAAACCTAAACATGAAAACGGTTACTGCAAAGGAACGGTTTAACCTATAAGAAAGAAATTTGGTGAGCCAGGTGGGATTGGTGTACTGATCATTACCTGCCAGTATCATCAAATTGGGTGAAAAAATATTTGCTGAGGTTTCAGGAAAGTCGTAGTTTTTTGGAAGCTTGGCAACCCCTTTAAATGAAAGTGATGCTCGTCAGTCTCTGCTTGGGGCTACTTCAATAGGACACAAACCATAGCGATAGAACTTGGAACTACATTATTGTGCCAAGTTTCAAAGAGTTAGCACAAACCGTGTTTGATTTAGAGTTCCAACTACATGTATCCATATAGGAGAAAACAGAGTGAAACCTAAACATGAAAACGGTTACTGCAAAGGAACGGTTTAACCTAGAAGAACGAAACTTGGTGAGCCAAGTGGAATTGGTGTACTGATCATTACCTGCCAGTATGATCAAGATTGGGTGAAAAAATGTTTGCTGAGATTTCCGGAAACTCGTAGTTTTTGGAAGCTTGGCATCCCCTTTCAATGAAAGTGATTCTCGTCAGTCGCTGCTTGGGGCTAGTTCAATAGGACACCAACCATAGCGATAGAACTTGGAACTACATTATTATGCCAAGTTTCAAAGAGCTAGCACAAACCGTGTTTGAATTAGAGTTCCAACTACGTGTATCCATAAAGGAGAAAAAAGAGTGAAACCTAAACATGAAAACGGTTACAGAAAAGGAACGGTTTAACCTAGAAGAACGAAATTTGGTGAGCCAAGTGGGATTGGTGTACTGATCATTACCTGCCAGTATCATCAAGATTGGGTGAAAAAATGTTTGCTGAGATTTCCGGAAACTCGTAGTTTTTGGAAGCTTGGCAACCCCTTTCAATGAAAGTGATTCTCGTCAGTCGCTGCTTGGGGCTACTTCAATAGGACACCAACCATAGCGATAGAACTTGGAACTACATTATTGTGCCAAGTTTCAAAGAGCTAGCACAAACCGTGTTTGATTTAGAGTTCCAACTACGTGTATCCATATAGGAGAAAAAAGAGTGAAACCTAAACATGAAAGCGGTTACTGCAAAGGAACGGTTTAACCTAGAAGAACGAAATTTGGTGAGCCAAGTGGGATTCGTGTACTGATCATTACCTGCCAGTATCATCAAGATTGGGTGAAAAAATGTTTGCTGAGATTTCAGGGAACTCGTAGTTTTTTGGAAGCTTGGCAACCCCTTTCAATGAAAGTGATTCTCGTCAGTCTCTGCTTGGGGCTACTTTAATAGGACACCAACCATAGCGATAGAACTTGTAACTACATTATTGTGTCAAGTTTCAAAGAGCTAGCACAAACCGTGTTTGATTTAGAGTTCCAACTACATGTATCCATATAGGAGATAACAGAGTGAAACCTAAACATGAAAACGGTTACTGCAAAGGAACGGTTTAACCTAGAAGAACGAAATTTGGTGAGCCAAGTGGGATTGGTGTACTGATCATTACCTGCCAGTATGATCAAGATTGGGTGAAAAAATGTTTGCTGAGATTTCCGGAAACTCGTAGTTTTTGGAAGCTTGGAAACCCCTTTCAATGAAAGTGATTCTCGTCAGTCGCTGCTTGGGGCTACTTCAATAGGACACCAACCATAGCGATAGAACTTGGAACTACATTATTGTCCCAAGTTTCAAAGAGCTAGCACAAACCGTGTTTGATTTAGAGTTCCAACTACTTGTATCCATATAGGAGAAAACAGAGTGAAACCTAAACATGAAAACGGTTACTGCAAAGGAACGGTTTAACCTAGAAGAAAGAAATTGGTGAGCCAGGTGGGATTGGTGTACTGATCATTACCTGCCAGTATCATCAAATTGGGTGAAAAAATATCTGCTGAGGTTTCAGGAAAGTCGTAGTTTTTTGGAAGCTTGGCAACCCCTTTAAATGAAAGTGATGCTCGTCAGTCGCTGCTTGGGGCTACTTCAATAGGACACCAACCATAGCGATAGAACTTGGAACTACATTATTGTGCCAAGTTTCAAAGAGCTAGCACAAACCGTGTTTGAATTAGAGTTCCAACTACTTGTATCCATATAGGAGAAAACAGAGTGAAACCTAAACATGAAAACGGTTACTGCAAAGGAACGGTTTAACCTATAAGAAAGAAATTTGGTGAGCCAGGTGGGATTGGTGTACTGATCATTACCTGCCAGTATCATCAAATTGGGTGAAAAAATATCTGCTGAGGTTTCAGGAAAGTCGTAGTTTTTTGGAAGCTTGGCAACCCCTTTCAATGAAAGTGATGCTCGTCAGTCTCTGCTTGGGGCTACTTCAATAGGACACAAACCATAGCGATAGAACTTGGAACTACATTACTGTGCGAAGTTTCAAAGAGCTAGCACAAACCGTGTTTGATTTAGAGTTCCAACTACATGTATCCATATAGGAGATAACAGAGTGAAACCTAAACATGAAAACGGTTACTGCAAAGGAACGGTTTAACCTAGAAGAACGAAATTTGGTGAGCCAAGTGGGATTTGTGTACTGATCATTACCTGCCAGTATCATCAAGATTGGGTGAAAAAATGTTTGCTGAGATTTCAGGAAACTCGTAGTTTTTGGAAGTTTGGCAACCCCTTTCAATGAAAGTGATTCTCGTCAGACTCTGCTTGGGGCGACTTCAATAGGACACCAACCATAGCGATAGAACTTGGAACTACATTATTGTGCCAAGTTTCAAAGAGCTAGCACAAACCGTGTTTGATTTAGAGTTCCAACTACATGTATCCATATAGGAGAAAACAGAGTGAAACCTAAACATGAAAACGGTTACTGCAAAGGAACGGTTTAACCTAGAAGAAAGAAATTTGGTGAGCCAAGTGGGATTGGTGTACTGATCATTACCTGAGAGTATCTTCAAAATTGGGCGAAAAAATATTTGCTGAGATTTCAGGAAACTCGTAGTTTTTGGAAGCTTGGCAACCCCTTTCAATGAAAGAGATTCTCGTCAGTCTCTGCTTGGGGCTACTTCAATAGGACACAAATCATAGCGATAGAACTTTTAACTACATTATTGTGCCAAGTTTCAAAGAGCTAGCACAAACCGTGTTTGATTTAGAGTTCCAACTACATGTATCCATATAGGAGAAAACAGAGTGAAACCTAAACATGAAAACGGTTACTGCAAAGGAACGGTTTAAAATAGAAGAATGAAATTTGGTGAGCCAAGTGGGATTGGTGTACTGATCAGTACCTGCCAGTATGATCAAGTTTGGGTCAAAAAATGTTTGCTGAGATTTCCGAAACTCGTAGTTTTTGGAAGCTTGGCAACCCATTTCAATGAAAGTGATTCTCGTCAGTCGCTGCTTGGGACTACTTCAATAGGACACCAACCATAGCGATAGAACTTGGAACTACATTATTGTGCCAAGTTTCAAAGAGCTAGCACAAACCGTGTTTGATTTAGAGTTCCAACTATTTCTATGTCATATAGGAGAAAACAGAGTGAAACCTAAACATGAAAACGGTTACTGCAAAGGAACGGTTTAACCTAGAAGAACGAAATTTGGTGAGTCAAGTGGGATTGGTGCCGTGATCATTACCTGCAAGTATCATCAAGATTGGGTGAAAAAATGTTTGCTGAGATTTCAGGAAACTCGTAGTTTTTTGGAAGCTTGGCAACCCCTTTCAATGAAAGGGATTCTCGTCAGTCTCTGCTTGGGGCTACTTCAATAGGACACCAATCATAGCGATAGAACTTGGAACTACATTATTGTGCCAAGTTTCAAAGAGCTAGCACAAACCGTGTTTGATTTAGAGTTCCAACTACATGTATCCATATAGGAGAAAACAGAGTGAAACCTAAACATGAAAACGGTTACTGCAAAGGAACGGTTTAACCTAGAAGAACGAAACTTGGTGAGCCAAGTGGAATTGGTGTACTGATCATTACCTGCCAGTATGATCAAGATTGGGTGAAAAAATGTTTGCTGAGATTTCCGGAAACTCGTAGTTTTTGGAAGCTTGGCATCCCCTTTCAATGAAAGTGATTCTCGTCAGTCGCTGCTTGGGGCTAGTTCAATAGGACACCAACCATAGCGATAGAACTTGGAACTACATTTATTATGCCAAGTTTCAAAGAGCTAGCACAAACCGTGTTTGAATTAGAGTTCCAACTACGTGTATCCATAAAGGAGAAAAAAGAGTGAAACCTAAACATGAAAACGGTTACAGAAAAGGAACGGTTTAACCTAGAAGAACGAAATTTGGTGAGCCAAGTGGGATTGGTGTACTGATCATTACCTGCCAGTATCATCAAGATTGGGTGAAAAAATGTTTGCTGAGATTTCCGGAAACTCGTAGTTTTTGGAAGCTTGGCAACCCCTTTCAATGAAAGTGATTCTCGTCAGTCGCTGCTTGGGGCTACTTCAATAGGACACCAACCATAGCGATAGAACTTGGAACTACATTATTGTGCCAAGTTTCAAAGAGCTAGCACAAACCGTGTTTGATTTAGAGTTCCAACTACGTGTATCCATATAGGAGAAAAAAGAGTGAAACCTAAACATGAAAGCGGTTACTGCAAAGGAACGGTTTAACCTAGAAGAACGAAATTTGGTGAGCCAAGTGGGATTCGTGTACTGATCATTACCTGCCAGTATCATCAAGATTGGGTGAAAAAATGTTTGCTGAGATTTCAGGGAACTCGTAGTTTTTTGGAAGCTTGGCAACCCCTTTCAATGAAAGTGATTCTCGTCAGTCTCTGCTTGGGGCTACTTTAATAGGACACCAACCATAGCGATAGAACTTGGAACTACATTATTGTGTCAAGTTTCAAAGAGCTAGCACAAACCGTGTTTGATTTAGAGTTCCAACTACATGTATCCATATAGGAGATAACAGAGTGAAACCTAAACATGAAAACGGTTACTGCAAAGGAACGGTTTAACCTAGAAGAACGAAATTTGGTGAGCCAAGTGGGATTGGTGTACTGATCATTACCTGCCAGTATGATCAAGATTGGGTGAAAAAATGTTTGCTGAGATTTCCGGAAAACTCGTAGTTTTTGGAAGCTTGGAAACCCCTTTCAATGAAAGTGATTCTCGTCAGTCGCTGCTTGGGGCTACTTCAATAGGACACCAACCATAGCGATAGAATTTGGAACTATATTATTGTGCCAAGTTTCAAAGAGCTAGCACAAACCGTGTTTGAATTAGAGTTCCAACTACTTGTATCCATATAGGAGAAAACAGAGTGAAACCTAAACATGAAAACGGTTACTGCAAAGGAACGGTTTAACCTATAAGAAAGAAATTTGGTGAGCCAGGTGGGATTGGTGTACTGATCATTACCTGCCAGTATCATCAAATTGGGTGAAAAAATATCTGCTGAGGTTTCAGGAAAGTCGTAGTTTTTTGGAAGCTTGGCAACCCCTTTAAATGAAAGTGATGCTCGTCAGTCGCTGCTTGGGGGCTACTTCAATAGGACACCAACCATAGCGATAGAACTTGGAACTACATTATTGTGCCAAGTTTCAAAGAGCTAGCACAAACCGTGTTTGAATTAGAGTTCCAACTACTTGTATCCATATAGGAGAAAACAGAGTGAAACCTAAACATGAAAACGGTTACTGCAAAGGAACGGTTTAACCTATAAGAAAGAAATTTGGTGAGCCAGGTGGGATTGGTGTACTGATCATTACCTGCCAGTATCATCAAATTGGGTGAAAAATATCTGCTGAGGTTTCAGGAAAGTCGTAGTTTTTTGGAAGCTTGGCAACCCCTTTCAATGAAAGTGATGCTCGTCAGTCTCTGCTTGGGGCTACTTCAATAGGACACAAACCATAGCGATAGAACTTGGAACTACATTACTGTGCGAAGTTTCAAAGAGCTAGCACAAACCGTGTTTGATTTAGAGTTCCAACTACATGTATCCATATAGGAGATAACAGAGTGAAACCTAAACATGAAAACGGTTACTGCAAAGGAACGGTTTAACCTAGAAGAACGAAATTTGGTGAGCCAAGTGGGATTGGTGTACTGATCATTACCTGCCAGTATCATCAAGATTGGGTGAAAAAATGTTTGCTGAGATTTCAGGAAACTCGTAGTTTTTTGGAAGTTTGGCAACCCCTTTCAATGAAAGTGATTCTCGTCAGACTCTGCTTGGGGCGACTTCAATAGGACACCAACCATAGCGATAGAACTTGGAACTACATTATTGTGCCAAGTTTCAAAGAGCTAGCACAAACCGTGTTTGATTTAGAGTTCCAACTACATGTATCCATATAGGAGAAAACAGAGTGAAACCTAAACATGAAAACGGTTACTGCAAAGGAACGGTTTAACCTAGAAGAAAGAAATTTGGTGAGCCAAGTGGGATTGGTGTACTGATCATTACCTGAGAGTATCTTCAAAATTGGGCGAAAAAATATTTGCTGAGATTTCAGGAAACTCGTAGTTTTTTGGAAGCTTGGCAACCCCTTTCAATGAAAGAGATTCTCGTCAGTCTCTGCTTGGGGCTACTTCAATAGGACACAAATCATAGCGATAGAACTTTTAACTACATTATTGTGCCAAGTTTCAAAGAGCTAGCACAAACCGTGTTTGATTTAGAGTTCCAACTACATGTATCCATATAGGAGAAAACAGAGTGAAACCTAAACATGAAAACGGTTACTGCAAAGGAACGGTTTAAAATAGAAGAACGAAATTTGGTGAGCCAAGTGGGATTGGTGTACTGATCAGTACCTGCCAGTATGATCAAGTTTGGGTCAAAAAATGTTTGCTGAGATTTCCGGAAACTCGTAGTTTTTGGAAGCTTGGCAACCCATTTCAATGAAAGTGATTCTCGTCAGTCGCTGCTTGGGACTACTTCAATAGGACACCAACCATAGCGATAGAACTTGGAACTACATTATTGTGCCAAGTTTCAAAGAGCTAGCACAAACCGTGTTTGATTTAGAGTTCCAACTATTTCTATGTCATATAGGAGAAAACAGAGTGAAACCTAAACATCAAAACGGTTACTGCAAAGGAACGGTTTAACCTAGAAGAACGAAATTTGGTGAGTCAAGTGGGATTGGTGCCGTGATCATTACCTGCAAGTATCATCAAGATTGGGTGAAAAAAATGTTTGCTGAGATTTCAGGAAACTCGTAGTTTTTTGGAAGCTTGGCAACCCCTTTCAATGAAAGGGATTCTCGTCAGTCTCTGCTTGGGGCTACTTCAATAGGACACCAATCATAGCGATAGAACTTGGAACTACATTATTGTGCCAAGTTTCAAAGAGCTAGCACAAACCGTGTTTGATTTAGAGTTCCAACTACATGTATCCATATAGGAGAAAACAGAGTGAAACCTAAACATGAAAAGGTTTTAACTGCAAAGGAACGGTTTAACCTAGAAGAACGAAACTTGGTGAGCCAAGTGGGTTTGGTGTACTGAGAATTCCCTGCCAGTATGATCAAGATTGGGTGAAAAAATGTTTGCTGAGATTTCCGGAAACTCGTAGTTTTTGGAAGGTTGGCAACCCCTTTCAATGAAAGTGATTCTCGTCAGTCTCTGCTTGGGGCGACTTCAATAGGACACCAACCATAGCGATAGAACTTGGAACTACATTATTGTGCCAAGTTTCAAAGAGCTAGCACAAACAGTGTTTGATTTAGAGTTCCAACTACATGTATCCATTAGGAGATAACAGGGTGAAACCTAAACATGAAAGGGTTACTGCAAAGGAACGGTTTAACCTAGAAGAGCGAAATTTGATGAGACAAGTGGGATTGGTGTACTGATCATTACCTGCCAGTATCATCAAGATTGGGTGAAAAAAATGTTTGCTGAGATTTCAGGAAACTCCTAGTTTTTTGGAAGCTTGGCAACACCTTTCAATGAAAGTGATTCTCGTCAGTCTCTGCTTGGGGTACTTCAAATAGGACATCAACCATAGCGACAGAACTTGGAACTACATTATTGTGCCAAGTTTCAAAGAGCTAGCACAAACCGTGTTTGATTTAGAGTTCCAAATACATGTATCCATATAGGAGAAAACAGAGTGAAACCTAAACATGAAAACGGTTACTGCAAAGGAACGGTTTAACCTAGAAGAACGAAATTTGTGAGCCAAGTGGGATTGGTGTACTGATCATTACCTGCCAGTATGATCAAGTTTGGGTGAAAAAATGTTTGCTGTGATTTCCGGAAAATCGTAGTTTTTGGAAGCTTGGCAACCCCTTTCAATGAAAGTGATTCTCGTCAGTCGCTGCTTGGGGCTACTTCAATAGGACACCAACCATAGCGATAGAACTTGGAACTACATTATTGTGCCAAGTTTCAAAGAGCTAGCACAAACCGTGTTTGATTTAGAGTTCCAACTACTTGTATCCATATAGGAGAAAACAGAGTGAAACCTAAACATGAAAACGGTTACTGCAAAGGAACGGTTTAACCTAGAAGAAAGAAATTTGGTGAGCCAGGTGGGATTGGTGTACTGATCATTACCTGCCAGTATCATCAAGATTGGGTGAAAAAATGTTTGCTGAGGTTTCAGGAAACTCGTAGTTTTTTGGAAGTTTGGCAACCCCTTTCAATGAAAGTGATTCTCGTCAGACTCTGCTTGGGGCGACTTCAATAGGACACCAACCATAGCGATAGAACTTGGAACTACATTATTGTGCCAAGTTTCAAAGAGCTAGCACAAACCGTGTTTGATTTAGAGTTCCAACTACATGTATCCATATAGGAGAAAACAGAGTGAAACCTAAACATGAAAACGGTTACTGCAAAGGAACGGTTTAACCTAGAAGAAAGAAATTTGGTGAGCCAAGTGGGATTGGTGTACTGATCATTACCTGAGAGTATCTTCAAAATTGGGCGAAAAAATATTTGCTGAGATTTCAGGAAACTCGTAGTTTTTTGGAAGCTTGGCAACCCCTTTCAATGAAAGAGATTCTCGTCAGTCTCTGCTTGGGGCTACTTCAATAGGACACAAATCATAGCGATAGAACTTTTAACTACATTATTGTGCCACGTTTCAAAGAGCTAGCACAAACCGTGTTTGATTTAGAGTTCCAACTACATGTATCCATATAGGAGAAAACAGAGTGAAACCTAAACATGAAAACGGTTACTGCAAAGGAACGGTTTAACCTAGAAGAACGAAATTTGGTGAGCCAAGTGGGATTGGTGTACTGATCAGTACCTGCCAGTATGATCAAGTTTGGGTCAAAAAATGTTTGCTGAGATTTCCGGAAACTCGTAGTTTTGGAAGCTTGGCAACCCATTTCAATGAAAGTGATTCTCGTCAGTCGCTGCTTGGGACTACTTCAATAGGACACCAACCATAGCGATAGAACTTGGAACTACATTATTGTGCCAAGTTTCAAAGAGCTAGCACAAACCGTGTTTGATTTAGAGTTCCAACTATTTCTATGTCATATAGGAGAAAACAGAGTGAAACCTAAACATGAAAACGGTTACTGCAAAGGAACGGTTTAACCTAGAAGAACGAAATTTGGTGAGCCAGGTGGGATTGGTGTACTGATCATTAACTGCCAGTATCATCTAGATTGGGTGAAAAAATGTTTGCTGAGATTTGAGGAAACTCGTAGTTTTTTGGAAGCTTGTCAACCCCTTTCAATGAAAGTGATTCTCGTCAGTCTCTGCTTGGGGCTACTTCAATAGGACACAAACCACAGCGATAGAACTTGGAACTACATTATTGTGCCAAGTTTCAAAGAGCTAGCACAAACCGTGTTTGATTTAGAGTTCCAACTACATGTATCCATATAGGAGAAAACAGAGTGAAACCTAAACATGAAAACGGTTACTGCAAAGGAACGGTTTAACCTAGAAGAACGAAATTTGGTGAGTCAAGTGGGATTGGTGCCGTGATCATTACCTGCAAGTATCATCAAGATTGGGTGAAAAAATGTTTGCTGAGATTTCAGGAAACTCGTAGTTTTTTGGAAGCTTGGCAACCCCTTTCAATGAAAGGGATTCTCGTCAGTCTCTGCTTGGGGCTACTTCAATAGGACACCAATCATAGCGATAGAACTTGGAACTACATTATTGTGCCAAGTTTCAAAGAGCTAGCACAAACCGTGTTTGATTTAGAGTTCCAACTACATGTATGCATATAGGAGAAAACAGAGTGAAACCTAAACATGAAAACGGTTACTGCAAAGGAACGGTTTAACCTAGAAGAACGAAACTTGGTGAGCCAAGTGGGTTTGGTGTACTGAGAATTCCCTGCCAGTATGATCAAGATTGGTGAAAAAATGTTTGCTGAGATTTCCGGAAACTCGTAGTTTTTGGAAGGTTGGCAACCCCTTTCAATGAAAGTGATTCTCGTCAGTCTCTGCTTGGGGCGACTTCAATAGGACACCAACCATAGCGATACAACTTGGAACTACATTATTGTGCCAAGTTTCAAAGAGCTAGCACAAACAGTGTTTGATTTAGAGTTCCAACTACATGTATCCATTAGGAGATAACAGGGTGAAACCTAAACATGAAAAGGGTTACTGCAAAGGAACGGTTTAACCTAGAAGAGCGAAATTTGATGAGACAAGTGGGATTGGTGTACTGATCATTACCTGCCAGTATCATCAAGATTGGGTGAAAAAAATGTTTGCTGAGATTTCAGGAAACTCCTAGTTTTTTGGAAGCTTGGCAACACCTTTCAATGAAAGTGATTCTCGTCAGTCTCTGCTTGGGGTACTTCAAATAGGACATCAACCATAGCGACAGAACTTGGAACTACATTATTGTGCCAAGTTTCAAAGAGCTAGCACAAACCGTGTTTGATTTAGAGTTCCAACTACATGTATCCATATAGGAGAAAACAGAGTGAAACCTAAACATGAAAACGGTTACTGCAAAGGAACGGTTTAACCTAGAAGAACGAAACTTGGTGAGCCAACTGGAATTGGTGTACTGATCATTACCTGCCAGTATGATCAAGATTGGGTGAAAAAATGTTTGCTGAGATTTCAGGAAACTCGTAGTTTTTTGGAAGTTTGGCAACCCCTTTCAATGAAAGTGATTCTCGTCAGACTCTGCTTGGGGCGACTTCAATAGGACACCAACCATAGCGATAGAACTTGGAACTACATTATTGTGCCAAGTTTCAAAGAGCTAGCACAAACCGTGTTTGATTTAGAGTTCCAACTACATGTATCCATATAGGAGAAAACAGAGTGAAACCTAAACATGAAAACGGTTACTGCAAAGGAACGGTTTAACCTAGAAGAAAGAAATTTGGTGAGCCAAGTGGGATTGGTGTACTGATCATTACCTGAGAGTATCTTCAAAATTGGGCGAAAAAATATTTGCTGAGATTTCAGGAAACTCGTAGTTTTTTGGAAGCTTGGCATCCCCTTTCAATGAAAGTGATTCTCGTCAGTCTCTGCTTGGGGCTACTTCAATAGGACACCAATCATAGCGATAGAACTTGGAACTACATTATTGTGCCAAGTTTCAAAGAGCTAGCACAAACCGTGTTTGATTTAGAGTTCCAACTACATGTATCCATATAGGAGAAAACAGAGTGAAACCTAAACATGAAAACGGTTACTGCAAAGGAACGGTTTAACCTAGAAGAACGAAACTTGGTGAGCCAAGTGGGATTGGTGTACTGATCAATACCTGCCAGTATCATCAAGATTGGGTGAAAAAATGTTTGCTGAGATTTCCGGAAACTCGTAGTTTTTGGAAGCTTGGCAACCCCTTTCAATGAAAGTGATTCTCGTCAGTCGCTGCTTGGGGCTACTTCAATAGGACACCAACCATAGCGATAGAACTTGGAACTACATTATTGTGCCAAGTTTCAAAGAGCTAGCACAAACCGTGTTTGATTTAGAGTTCCAACTACGTGTATCCATATAGGAGAAAAAAGAGTGAAACCTAAACATGAAAGCGGTTTCTGCAAAGGAACGGTTTAACCTAGAAGAACGAAATTTGGTGAGCCAAGTGGGATTCGTGTACTGATCATTACCTGCCAGTATCATCAAGATTGGGTGAAAAAATGTTTGCTGAGATTTCAGGGAACTCGTAGTTTTTTGGAAGCTTGGCAACCCCTTTCAATGAAAGTGATTCTCGTCAGTCTCTGCTTGGGGCTACTTTAATAGGACACCAACCATAGCGATAGAACTTGGAACTACATTATTGTGTCAAGTTTCAAAGAGCTAGCACAAACCGTGTTTGATTTAGAGTTCCAACTACATGTATCCATATAGGAGATAACAGAGTGAAACCTAAACATGAAAACGGTTACTGCAAAGGAACGGTTTAACCTAGAAGAACGAAATTTGGTGAGCCAAGTGGGATTGGTGTACTGATCATTCCCTGCCAGTATCATCAAGATTGGGTGAAAAAATGTTTGCTGAGATTTCAGGAAAATCTTAGTTTTTTGGAAGCTTGGCAACCCCTTTCAATGAAAGCGATTCTCATCAGTCTCTGCTTGAGGCTACTTCAATAGGACATCAACGATAGCGACAGAACTTGGAAGTACATTATTGTGCCAAGTTTCAAAGAGCTAGCACAAACCGTGTTTGATTTAGAGTTCCAACTACATGTATCCATATAGGAGAAAACAGAGTGAAACCTAAACATGAAAACGGTTACTGCAAAGGAACGGTTTAACCTAGAAGAACGAAATTTGGTGAGCCAAGTGGGATTGGTGTACTGATCATTACCTGCCAGTATGATCAAGATTGGGTGAAAAAATGTTTGCTGAGATTTCCGGAAACTCGTAGTTTTTGGAGCTTGGCAACCCCTTTCAATGAAAGTGATTCTCGTCAGTCGCTGCTTGGGGCTACTTCAATAGGACACCAACCATAGCGATAGAACTTGGAACTACATTATTGTGCCAAGTTTCAAAGAGCTAGCACAAACCGTGTTTGAATTAGAGTTCCAACTACTTGTATCCATATAGGAGAAAACAGAGTGAAACCTAAACATGAAAACGGTTACTGCAAAGGAACGGTTTAACCTATAAGAAAGAAATTTGGTGAGCCAGGTGGGATTGGTGTACTGATCATTACCTGCCAGTATCATCAAATTGGGTGAAAAAATATCTGCTGAGGTTTCAGGAAAGTCGTAGTTTTTTGGAAGCTTGGCAACCCCTTTAAATGAAAGTGATGCTCGTCAGTCTCTGCTTGGGGCTACTTCAATAGGACACAAACCATAGCGATAGAACTTGGAACTACATTATTGTGCGAAGTTTCAAAGAGCTAGCACAAACCGTGTTTGATTTAGAGTTCCAACTACATGTATCCATATAGGAGATAACAGAGTGAAACCTAAACATGAAAACGGTTACTGCAAAGGAACGGTTTAACCTAGAAGAACGAAACTTGGTGAGCCAAGTGGAATTGGTGTACTGATCATTACCTGCCAGTATGATCAAGATTGGGTGAAAAAATGTTTGCTGAGATTTCCGGAAACTCGTAGTTTTTGGAAGCTTGGCATCCCCTTTCAATGAAAGTGATTCTCGTCAGTCGCTGCTTGGGGCTAGTTCAATAGGACACCAACCATAGCGATAGAACTTGGAACTACATTATTGTTCCAAGTTTCAAAGAGCTAGCACAAACCGTGTTTGAATTAGAGTTCCAACTACGTGTATCCATAAAGGAGAAAAAAGAGTGAAACCTAAACATGAAAACAGTTACAGAAAAGGAACGGTTTAACCTAGAAGAACGAAATTTGGTGAGCCAAGTGGGATTGGTGTACTGATCATTACCTGCCAGTATCATCAAGAGTGGGTGAAAAAATGTTTGCTGATACTTGAGGAAACTCGTAGTTTTTTGGAAGCTTGGCAACCCCTTTCAATGAAAGAGATTCTCGTCAGTCTCTGCTTGGGGCTACTTCAATAGGACACAAATCATAGCGATAGAACTTTTAACTACATTATTGTGCCAAGTTTCAAAGAGCTAGCACAAACCGTGTTTGATTTAGAGTTCCAACTACATGTATCCATATAGGAGAAAACAGAGTGAAACCTAAACATGAAAACGGTTACTGCAAAGGAACGGTTTAACCTAGAAGAACGAAATTTGGTGAGCCAAGTGGGATTGGTGTACTGATCATTACCTGCCAGTATCATCAAGATTGGGTGAAAAAATGTTTGCTGAGATTTCCGGAAACTCGTAGTTTTTGGAAGCTTGGCAACCCCTTTCAATGAAAGTGATTCTCGTCAGTCGCTGCTTGGGGCTACTTCAATAGGACACCAACCATAGCGATAGAACTTAGAACTACATTATTGTGCCAAGTTTCAAAGAGCTAGCACAAACCGTGTTTGATTTAGAGTTCCAAATACGTGTATCCATATAGGAGAAAAAAGAGTGAAACCTAAACATGAAAGCGGTTACTGCAAAGGAACGGTTTAACCTAGAAGAACGAAATTTGGTGAGCCAAGTGGGATTCGTGTACTGATCATTACCTGCCAGTATCATCAAGATTGGGTGAAAAAATGTTTGCTGAGATTTCAGGGAACTCGTAGTTTTTTGGAAGCTTGGCAACCCCTTTCAATGAAAGTGATTCTCGTCAGTCTCTGCTTGGGGCTACTTTAATAGGACACCAACCATAGCGATAGAACTTGGAACTACATTATTGTGTCAAGTTTCAAAGAGCTAGCACAAACCGTGTTTGATTTAGAGTTCCAACTACATGTATCCATATAGGAGATAACAGAGTGAAACCTAAACATGAAAACGGTTACTGCAAAGGAACGGTTTAACCTAGAAGAACGAAATTTGGTGAGCCAAGTGGGATTGGTGTACTGATCATTCCCTGCCAGTATCATCAAGATTGGGTGAAAAAATGTTTGCTGAGATTTCAGGAAAATCTTAGTTTTTTGGAAGCTTGGCAACCCCTTTCAATGAAAGCGATTCTCATCAGTCTCTGCTTGAGGCTACTTCAATAGGACATCAACCATAGCGACAGAACTTGGAACTACATTATTGTGCCAAGTTTCAAAGAGCTAGCACAAACCGTGTTTGATTTAGAGTTCCAACTACATGTATCCATATAGGAGAAAACAGAGTGAAACCTAAACATGAAAACGGTTACTGCAAAGGAACGGTTTAACCTAGAAGAACGAAATTTGGTGAGCCAAGTGGGATTGGTGTATTGATCATTACCTGCCAGTATGATCAAGATTGGGTGAAAAAATGTTTGCTGAGATTTCCGGAAACTCGTAGTTTTTGGAAGCTTGGCAACCCCTTTCAATGAAAGTGATTCTCGTCAGTCGCTGCTTGGGGCTACTTCAATAGGACACCAACCATAGCGATAGAACTTGGAACTACATTATTGTGCCAAGTTTCAAAGAGCTAGCACAAACCGTGTTTGAATTAGAGTTCCAACTACTTGTATCCATATAGGAGAAAACAGAGTGAAACCTAAACATGAAAACGGTTACTGCAAAGGAACGGTTTAACCTATAAGAAAGAAATTTGGTGAGCCAGGTGGGATTGGTGTACTGATCATTACCTGCCAGTATCATCAAATTGGGTGAAAAAATATCTGCTGAGGTTTCAGGAAAGTCGTAGTTTTTTGGAAGCTTGGCAACCCCTTTAAATGAAAGTGATGCTCGTCAGTCTCTGCTTGGGGCTACTTCAATAGGACACAAACCATAGCGATAGAACTTGGAACTACATTATTGTGCCAAGTTTCAAAGAGTTAGCACAAACCGTGTTTGATTTAGAGTTCCAACTACGTGTATCCATAAAGGAGAAAAAAGAGTGAAACCTAAACATGAAAACGGTTACAGAAAAGGAACGGTTTAACCTAGAAGAACGAAATTTGGTGAGCCAAGTGGGATTGGTGTACTGATCATTACCTGCCAGTATGATCAAGATTGGGTGAAAAAATGTTTGCTGAGATTTCCGGAAACTCGTAGTTTTTGGAAGCTTGGCAACCCCTTTCAATGAAAGTGATTCTCGTCAGTCTCTGCTTGGGGCTACTTCAATAGGACACAAACCATAGCGATAGAACTTGGAACTACATTATTGTGCCAAGTTTCAAAGAGCTAGCACAAACCCTGTTTGATTTAGAGTTACAACTACATGTATCCATATAGGAGAAAACAGAGTGAAACCTAAACATGAAAACGGTTACTGCAAAGGAACGGTTTAATCTAGAAGAACGAAATTTGGTGAGCCATGTGGGATTGGTGTACTGATCATTACGTGCCAGTATCATCAAGATTGGGTGAAAAAATGTTTGCTGAGATTTCAGGGAACTCGAAGTTTTTTGGAAGCTTGGCAACCCCTTTCAATGAAAGTGATTCTCGTCAGTCTCTGCTTGGGGCTACTTCAATAGGACACCAACCATAGTGATAGAACTTGGAACTACATTATTGTGCGAAGTTTCAAAGAGCTAGCACAAACCGTGTTTGATTTAGAGTTCCAACTACATGTATCCATATAGGAGATAACAGAGTGAAACCTAAACATGAAAACGGTTACTGCAAAGGAACGGTTTAACCTAGAAGAACGAAATTTGGTGAGCCAAGTGTGATTGGTGTACTGATCATTACCTGCCAGTATCATCAAGATTGGGTGAAAAAATGTTTGCTGAGATTTGAGGAAACTCGTAGTTTTTTGGAAGTTTGGCAACCCCTTTCAATAAAAGTGATTCTCGTCAGACTCTGCTTGGGGCGACTTCAATAGGACACCAACCATAGCGATAGAACTTGGAACTACATTATTGTGCCAAGTTTCAAAGAGCTAGCACAAACCGTGTTTGATTTAGAGTTCCAACTACATGTATCCATATAGGAGAAAACACAGTGAAACCTAAACATGAAAACGGTTACTGCAAAGGAACGGTTTAACCTAGAAGAAAGAAATTTGGTGAGCCAAGTGGGATTGGTGTACAGATCATTACCTGAGAGTATCTTCAAAATTGGGCGAAAAAATATTTGCTGAGATTTCAGGAAACTCGTAGTTTTTTGGAAGCTTGGCAACCCCTTTCAATGAAAGAGATTCTCGTCAGTCTCTGCTTGGGGCTACTTCAATAGGACACAAATCATAGCGATAGAACTTTTAACTACATTATTGTGCCACGTTTCAAAGAGCTAGCACAAACCGTGTTTGATTTAGAGTTCCAACTACATGTATCCATATAGGAGAAAACAGAGTGAAACCTAAACATGAAAACGGTTACTGCAAAGGAACGGTTTAACCTAGAAGAACGAAATTTGGTGAGCCAAGTGGGATTCGTGTACTGATCATTACCTGCCAGTATCATCAAGATTGGGTGAAAAAATGTTTGCTGAGATTTCAGGGAACTCGTAGTTTTTTGGAAGCTTGGCAACCCCTTTCAATGAAAGTGATTCTCGTCAGTCTCTGCTTGGGGCTACTTTAATAGGACACGAACCATAGCGATAGAACTTGGAACTACATTATTGTGTCAAGTTTCAAAGAGCTAGCACAAACCGTGTTTGATTTAGAGTTCCAACTACATGTATCCATATAGGAGATAACAGAGTGAAACCTAAACATGAAAACGGTTACTGCAAAGGAACGGTTTAACCTAGAAGAACGAAATTTGGTGAGCCAAGTGGGATTGGTGTACTGATCATTCCCTGCCAGTATCATCAAGATTGGGTGAAAAAATGTTTGCTGAGATTTCAGGAAAATCTTAGTTTTTTGGAAGCTTGGCAACCCCTTTCAATGAAAGCGATTCTCATCAGTCTCTGCTTGAGGCTACTTCAATAGGACATCAACCATAGCGACAGAACTTGGAACTACATTATTGTGCCAAGTTTCAAAGAGCTAGCACAAACCGTGTTTGATTTAGAGTTCCAACTACATGTATCCATATAGGAGAAAACAGAGTGAAACCTAAACATGAAAACGGTTACTGCAAAGGAACGGTTTAACCTAGAAGAACGAAATTTGGTGAGCCAAGTGGGATTGGTGTACTGATCATTAACTGCCAGTATGATCAAGATTGGGTGAAAAAATGTTTGCTGAGATTTCCGGAAACTCGTAGTTTTTGGAAGCTTGGCAACCCCTTTCAATGAAAGTGATTCTCGTCAGTCGCTGCTTGGGGCTACTTCAATAGGACAAAAACCATAGCGATAGAACTTGGAACTACATTATTGTGCCAAGTTTCAAAGAGCTAGCACAAACCGTGTTTGAATTAGAGTTCCAACTACTTGTATCCATATAGGAGAAAACAGAGTGAAACCTAAACATGAAAACGGTTACTGCAAAGGAACGGTTTAACCTATAAGAAAGAAATTTGGTGAGCCAGGTGGGATTGGTGTACTGATCATTACCTGCCAGTATCATCAAATTGGGTGAAAAAATATTTGCTGAGGTTTCAGGAAAGTCGTAGTTTTTTGGAAGCTTGGCAACCCCTTTAAATGAAAGTGATGCTCGTCAGTCTCTGCTTGGGGCTACTTCAATAGGACACAAACCATAGCGATAGAACTTGGAACTACATTATTGTGCCAAGTTTCAAAGAGTTAGCACAAACCGTGTTTGATTTAGAGTTCCAACTACGTGTATCCATAAAGGAGAAAAAAGAGTGAAACCTAAACATGAAAACGGTTACAGAAAAGGAACGGTTTAACCTAGAAGAACGAAATTTGGTGAGCCAAGTGGGATTGGTGTACTGATCATTACCTGCCAGTATCATCAAGATTGGGTGAAAAAATGTTTGCTGAGATTTCAGGGAACTCGTAGTTTTTTGGAAGCTTGGCAACCCCTTTCAATGAAAGTGATTCTCGTCAGTCTCTGCTTGGGGCTACTTTAATAGGACACCAACCATAGCGATAGAACTTGGAACTACATTATTGTTTCAAGTTTCAAAGAGCTAGCACAAACCGTGTTTGATTTAGAGTTCCAACTACATGTATCCATATAGGAGATAACAGAGTGAAACCTAAACATGAAAACGGTTACTGCAAAGGAACGGTTTAACCTAGAAGAACGAAATTTGGTGAGCCAAGTGGGATTGGTGTACTGATCATTCCCTGCCAGTATCATCAAGATTGGGTGAAAAAATGTTTGCTGAGATTTCAGGAAAATCTTAGTTTTTTGGAAGCTTGGCAACCCCTTTCAATGAAAGCGATTCTCATCAGTCTCTGCTTGAGGCTACTTCAATAGGACATCAACCATAACGACAGAACTTGGAACTACATTATTGTACCAAGTTTCAAAGAGTTAGCACAAACCGTGTTTGATTTAGAGTTCCAACTACGTGTATCCATAAAGGAGAAAAAAGAGTGAAACCTAAACATGAAAACGGTTACTGCAAAGGAACGGTTTAACCTAGAAGAACGAAATTTGGTGAGCCAAGTGGGATTGGTGTACTGATCATTACCTGCCAGTATCAAGATTGGGTGAAAAAATGTTTGCTGAGATTTGAGGAAACTCGTAGTTTTTTGGAAGCTTGGCAACCCCTTTCAATGAAAGTGATTCTCATCAGTCGCTGCTTGGGGCTACTTCAATAGGACACCAACCATAGCGACAGAACTTGGAACTACATTATTGTGCCAAGTTTCAAAGAGCTAGCACAAACCGTGTTTGAATTAGAGTTCCAACTACGTGTATCTATAAAGGAGAAAAAAGAGTGAAACCTAAACATGAAAACGGTTACTGCAAAGGAACGGTTTAACCTAGAAGAACGAAACTTGGTGAGCCAAGTGGAATTGGTGTACTGATCATTAAATGCCAGTATGATCAAGATTGGGTGAAAAAATGTTTGCTGAGATTTCCGGAAACTCGTAGTTTTTGGAAGCTTGGCAACCCCTTTCAATGAAAGTGATTCTCGTCAGTCGCTGCTTGGGGCTAGTTCAATAGGACACCAACCATAGCGATAGAACTTGGAACTACATTATTGTGCCAAGTTTCAAAGAGCTAGCACAAACCGTGTTTGAATTAGAGTTCCAACTACGTGTATCCATAAAGGAGAAAAAAGAGTGAAACCTAAACATGAAAACGGTTACTGCAAAGGAACGGTTTAACCTAGAAGAACGAAATTTGGTGAGCCAAGTGGGATTGGTGTACTGATCATTACCTGCCAGTGTCAAGATTGGGTGACAAAATGTTTGCTGAGATTTGAGGAAATTCTTAGTTTTTTGGAAGCTTGGCAACCCCTTTCAATGAAAGTGATTGTCGTCAGTCGCTGCTTGGGGCTACTTCAATAGGACACCAACCATAGCTATAGAACTTGGAACTACATTATTGTGCCAAGTTTCAAAGAGCTAGCACAAACCGTGTTTGAATTAGAGTTCCAACAATTGTATCCATATAGGAGAAAACAGAGTGAAACCTAAACATGAAAACGGTTACTGCAAAGGAACGGTTTAACCTAGAAGAACGAAATTTGGTGAGCCAGGTGGGATTGGTGTACTGATCATTACCTGCCAGTATCATCAAGATTGGGTGAAAAAATGTTTGCTGAGATTTCAGGAAACGCGTAGTTATTTGGAAGCTTGGCAACCCCTTTCAATGAAAGTGATTCTCGTCAGTCTCTGCTTGGGGCTACTTCGATAGGACACCAACCTTAGCGATAGAACTTGGAACTACATTATTGTGCCAAATTTCAAAGAGCTAGCACAAACCGTGTTTGATTTAGAGTTCCAACTACGTGTATCCATATAGGAGAAAAAAGAGTGAAACCTAAACATGAAAACGGTTACTGCAAAGGAACATTTAACCTAGAAGAACGAAATTTGGTGAGCTAAGTGGGATTGGTGTACTGATCATTACCTGCCAGTATCATCAAGATTGGGTGAAAAAATGTTTGCTGAGATTTCAGGAAACTCGTAGTTTTTTGGAAGCTTGGCAACCCCTTTCAATGAAAGTGATAATCGTCAGTCGCTGCTTGGGGCTACTTCAATAGGACACCAACCACAGCGATAGAACTTGGAACTACATTATTGTGCCAAGTTTCAAAGAGCTAGCACAAACCGTGTTTGATTTAGAGTTCCAACTACATGTATCCATATAGGAGATAACAGAGTGAAACCTAAACATGAAAACGGTTACTGCAAAGGAACGGTTTAACCTAGAAGAACGAAATTTGGTGAGCCAAGTGGGAATGTTGCACTGATCATTACCTGCCAGTATGATCAAATTGGGTGAAAAAATGTTTGCTGAGATTTCCGGAAACTCGTAGTTTTTGGAAGCTTGGCAACCCCTTTCAATGAAAGTGATAATCGTCAGTCGCTGCTTGGGGCTACTTCAATAGGACACCAACCACAGCGATAGAACTTGGAACTACATTATTGTGCCAAGTTTCAAAGAGCTAGCACAAACCGTGTTTGATTTAGAGTTCCAAATACTTGTATCCATATGTGAGAAAACAGAGTGAAACCTAAACATGAAAACGGTTACTGCAAAGGAACGGTTTAACCTAGAAGAACGAAACTTGGTGAGCCAAGTGGAATTGGTGTACTGATCATTACCTGCCAGTATGATCAAGATTGGGTGAAAAAATGTTTGCTGAGATTTCCGGAAACTCGTAGTTTTTGGAAGCTTGGCAACCCCTTTCAATGAAAGTGATTCTCGTCAGTCGCTGCTTGGGGCTAGTTCAATAGGACACCAACCATAGCGATAGAACTTGGAACTACATTATTGTGCCAAGTTTCAAAGAGCTAGCACAAACCGTGTTTGATTTAGAGTTCCAACTACATGTATCCATATAGGAGAAAACAGAGTGAAACCTAAACATGAAAACGGTTACTGCAAAGGAACGGTTTAACCTAGAAGAACGAAACTTGGTGAGCCAACTGGAATTGGTGTACTGATCATTACCTGCCAGTATGATCAAGATTGGGTGAAAAAATGTTTGCTGAGATTTCCGCAAACTCGTAGTTTTTGGAAGCTTGGCAACCCCTTTCAATGAAAGTGATTCTCGTCAGTCGCTGCTTGGGCTACTTCAATAGGACACCAACCATAGCGATAGAACTTGGAAGTACATTATTGTGCCAAGTTTCAAAGAGCTAGCACAAACCGTGTTTGAATTAGAATTCCAACTACGTGTATCTTATAGGAGAAAAAAGAGTGAAACCTAAACATGAAAACGGTTACTGCAAAGGAACGGTTTAACCTAGAAGAACGAAATTTGGTGAGCCAAGTGGGATTGGTGTACTGATCATTACCTGCCAGTATCATCAAGATTGGGTGAAAAAATGTTTGCTGAGATTTCAGGAAACTCGTAGTTTTTTGGAAGCTTGGCAACCCCTTTCAATGAAAGTGATTCTCGTCAGTCTCTTCTTGGGGCTACTTCAATAGGACACCAACCATAGCGATAGAACTTGGAACTACATTATTGTGCCAAGTTTCAAAGAGCTAGCACAAACCGTGTTTGATTTAGAGTTCCAATACATGTATCCATATAGGAGATAACAGAGTGAAACCTAAACATGAAAACGGTTACTGCAAAGGAACGGTTTAACCTAGAAGAACGAAATTTGGTGAGCCAAGTGGGATTGGTGTACTGATCATTCCCTGCCAGTATCATCAAGATTGGGTGAAAAAATGTTTGCTGAGATTTCAGGAAACTCGTAGTTTTTTGGAAGCTTGGCAACCCCTTTCAATGAAAGTGATTCTCGTCAGTCTCTGCTTGGGGCTACTTTAATAGGACACCAACCATAGCGATAGAACTTGGAACTACATTATTGTTTCAAGTTTCAAAGAGCTAGCACAAACCGTGTTTGATTTAGAGTTCCAACTACATGTATCCATATAGGAGATAACAGAGTGAAACCTAAACATGAAAACGGTTACTGCAAAGGAACGGTTTAACCTAGAAGAACGAAATTTGGTGAGCCAAGTGGGATTGGTGTACTGATCATTCCCTGCCAGTATCATCAAGATTGGGTGAAAAAATGTTTGCTGAGATTTCAGGAAAATCTTAGTTTTTTGGAAGCTTGGCAACCCCTTTCAATGAAAGCGATTCTCATCAGTCTCTGCTTGAGGCTACTTCAATAGGACATCAACCATAACGACAGAACTTGGAACTACATTATTGTACCAAGTTTCAAAGAGTTAGCACAAACCGTGTTTGATTTAGAGTTCCAACTACGTGTATCCATAAAGGAGAAAAAAGAGTGAAACCTAAACATGAAAACGGTTACTGCAAAGGAACGGTTTAACCTAGAAGAACGAAATTTGGTGAGCCAAGTGGGATTGGTGTACTGATCATTACCTGCCAGTATCAAGATTGGGTGAAAAAATGTTTGCTGAGATTTGAGGAAACTCGTAGTTTTTTGGAAGCTTGGCAACCCCTTTCAATGAAAGTGATTCTCATCAGTCGCTGCTTGGGGCTACTTCAATAGGACACCAACCATAGCGACAGAACTTGGAACTACATTATTGTGCCAAGTTTCAAAGAGCTAGCACAAACCGTGTTTGAATTAGAGTTCCAACTACGTGTATCTATAAAGGAGAAAAAAGAGTGAAACCTAAACATGAAAACGGTTACTGCAAAGGAACGGTTTAACCTAGAAGAACGAAACTTGGTGAGCCAAGTGGAATTGGTGTACTGATCATTAAATGCCAGTATGATCAAGATTGGGTGAAAAAATGTTTGCTGAGATTTCCGGAAACTCGTAGTTTTTGGAAGCTTGGCAACCCCTTTCAATGAAAGTGATTCTCGTCAGTCGCTGCTTGGGGCTAGTTCAATAGGACACCAACCATAGCGATAGAACTTGGAACTACATTATTGTGCCAAGTTTCAAAGAGCTAGCACAAACCGTGTTTGAATTAGAGTTCCAACTACGTGTATCCATAAAGGAGAAAAAAGAGTGAAACCTAAACATGAAAACGGTTACTGCAAAGGAACGGTTTAACCTAGAAGAACGAAATTTGGTGAGCCAAGTGGGATTGGTGTACTGATCATTACCTGCCAGTGTCAAGATTGGGTGACAAAATGTTTGCTGAGATTTGAGGAAATTCTTAGTTTTTTGGAAGCTTGGCAACCCCTTTCAATGAAAGTGATTGTCGTCAGTCGCTGCTTGGGGCTACTTCAATAGGACACCAACCATAGCTATAGAACTTGGAACTACATTATTGTGCCAAGTTTCAAAGAGCTAGCACAAACCGTGTTTGAATTAGAGTTCCAACAATTGTATCCATATAGGAGAAAACAGAGTGAAACCTAAACATGAAAACGGTTACTGCAAAGGAACGGTTTAACCTAGAAGAACGAAATTTGGTGAGCCAGGTGGGATTGGTGTACTGATCATTACCTGCCAGTATCATCAAGATTGGGTGAAAAAATGTTTGCTGAGATTTCAGGAAACGCGTAGTTATTTGGAAGCTTGGCAACCCCTTTCAATGAAAGTGATTCTCGTCAGTCTCTGCTTGGGGCTACTTCGATAGGACACCAACCTTAGCGATAGAACTTGGAACTACATTATTGTGCCAAATTTCAAAGAGCTAGCACAAACCGTGTTTGATTTAGAGTTCCAACTACGTGTATCCATATAGGAGAAAAAAGAGTGAAACCTAAACATGAAAACGGTTACTGCAAAGGAACATTTAACCTAGAAGAACGAAATTTGGTGAGCTAAGTGGGATTGGTGTACTGATCATTACCTGCCAGTATCATCAAGATTGGGTGAAAAAATGTTTGCTGAGATTTCAGGAAACTCGTAGTTTTTTGGAAGCTTGGCAACCCCTTTCAATGAAAGTGATAATCGTCAGTCGCTGCTTGGGGCTACTTCAATAGGACACCAACCACAGCGATAGAACTTGGAACTACATTATTGTGCCAAGTTTCAAAGAGCTAGCACAAACCGTGTTTGATTTAGAGTTCCAACTACATGTATCCATATAGGAGATAACAGAGTGAAACCTAAACATGAAAACGGTTACTGCAAAGGAACGGTTTAACCTAGAAGAACGAAATTTGGTGAGCCAAGTGGGAATGTTGCACTGATCATTACCTGCCAGTATGATCAAATTGGGTGAAAAAATGTTTGCTGAGATTTCCGGAAACTCGTAGTTTTTGGAAGCTTGGCAACCCCTTTCAATGAAAGTGATAATCGTCAGTCGCTGCTTGGGGCTACTTCAATAGGACACCAACCACAGCGATAGAACTTGGAACTACATTATTGTGCCAAGTTTCAAAGAGCTAGCACAAACCGTGTTTGATTTAGAGTTCCAAATACTTGTATCCATATGTGAGAAAACAGAGTGAAACCTAAACATGAAAACGGTTACTGCAAAGGAACGGTTTAACCTAGAAGAACGAAACTTGGTGAGCCAAGTGGAATTGGTGTACTGATCATTACCTGCCAGTATGATCAAGATTGGGTGAAAAAATGTTTGCTGAGATTTCCGGAAACTCGTAGTTTTTGGAAGCTTGGCAACCCCTTTCAATGAAAGTGATTCTCGTCAGTCGCTGCTTGGGGCTAGTTCAATAGGACACCAACCATAGCGATAGAACTTGGAACTACATTATTGTGCCAAGTTTCAAAGAGCTAGCACAAACCGTGTTTGATTTAGAGTTCCAACTACATGTATCCATATAGGAGAAAACAGAGTGAAACCTAAACATGAAAACGGTTACTGCAAAGGAACGGTTTAACCTAGAAGAACGAAACTTGGTGAGCCAACTGGAATTGGTGTACTGATCATTACCTGCCAGTATGATCAAGATTGGGTGAAAAAATGTTTGCTGAGATTTCCGCAAACTCGTAGTTTTTGGAAGCTTGGCAACCCCTTTCAATGAAAGTGATTCTCGTCAGTCGCTGCTTGGGGCTACTTCAATAGGACACCAACCATAGCGATAGAACTTGGAAGTACATTATTGTGCCAAGTTTCAAAGAGCTAGCACAAACCGTGTTTGAATTAGAATTCCAACTACGTGTATCTTATAGGAGAAAAAAGAGTGAAACCTAAACATGAAAACGGTTACTGCAAAGGAACGGTTTAACCTAGAAGAACGAAATTTGGTGAGCCAAGTGGGATTGGTGTACTGATCATTACCTGCCAGTATCATCAAGATTGGGTGAAAAAATGTTTGCTGAGATTTCAGGAAACTCGTAGTTTTTTGGAAGCTTGGCAACCCCTTTCAATGAAAGTGATTCTCGTCAGTCTCTTCTTGGGGCTACTTCAATAGGACACCAACCATAGCGATAGAACTTGGAACTACATTATTGTGCCAAGTTTCAAAGAGCTAGCACAAACCGTGTTTGATTTAGAGTTCCAATACATGTATCCATATAGGAGATAACAGAGTGAAACCTAAACATGAAAACGGTTACTGCAAAGGAACGGTTTAACCTAGAAGAACGAAATTTGGTGAGCCAAGTGGGATTGGTGTACTGATCATTCCCTGCCAGTATCATCAAGATTGGGTGAAAAAATGTTTGCTGAGATTTCAGGAAACTCGTAGTTTTTTGGAAGCTTGGCAACCCCTTTCAATGAAAGTGATTCTCATCAGTCTCTGCTTGGGGCTACTTCGATAGGACATCAACCATAGCGATACAACTTGGAACTACATTATTGTGCCAAGTTTCAAAGAGCTAGCACAAACCGAGTTTGATTTAGAGTTCCAACTACGTGTATCCATATAGGAGAAAAAAGAGTGAAACCTAAACATGAAAACAGTTACTGCAAAGGAACATTTAACCTTGAAGAACCAAATTTGGTGAGCCAAGTGGGATTGGTGTACTGATCATTACCTGCCAGTATCATCAAGATTGGGTGAAAAAATGTTTGCGGAGATTTCAGGAAACTCGTAGTTTTTTGGAAGCTTGGCAACCCCTTTCAATGAAAGTGATTCTCGTCAGTCTCTGCTTGGGGCTACTTCAATAGGACACAAACCATAGCGATAGAACTTGGAACTACATTATTGTGCCAAGTTTCAAAGAGTTAGCACAAACCGTGTTTGATTTAGAGTTCCAACTACGTGTATCCATAAAGGAGAAAAAAGAGTGAAACCTAAACATGAAAACGGTTACAGAAAAGGAACGGTTTAACCTAGAAGAACGAAATTTGGTGAGCCAAGTGGGATTGGTGTACTGATCATTACCTGCCAGTATCATCAAGATTGGGTGAAAAAATGTTTGCTGAGATTTGAGGAAACTCGTAGTTTTTTGGAAGCTTGGCAACCCCTTTCAATGAAAGAGATTCTCGTCAGTCTCTGCTTGGGGCTACTTCAATAGGACACAAATCATAGCGATAGAACTTTTAACTACATTATTGTGCCAAGTTTCAAAGAGCTAGCACAAACCGTGTTTGATTTAGAGTTCCAACTACATGTATCCATATAGGAGAAAACAGAGTGAAACCTAAACATGAAAACGGTTACTGCAAAGGAACGGTTTAACCTAGAAGAACGAAATTTGGTGAGCCAAGTGGGATTGGTGTACTGATCATTACCTGCCAGTATCATCAAGATTGGGTGAAAAAATGTTTGCTGAGATTTCCGGAAACTCGTAGTTTTTGGAAGCTTGGCAACCCCTTTCAATGAAAGTGATTCTCGTCAGTCGCTGCTTGGGGCTACTTCAATAGGACACCAACCATAGCGATAGAACTTGGAACTACATTATTGTGTCAAGTTTCAAAGAGCTAGCACAAACCGTGTTTGATTTAGAGTTCCAACTACGTGTATCCATATAGGAGAAAAAAGAGTGAAACCTAAACATGAAAGCGGTTACTGCAAAGGAACGGTTTAACCTAGAAGAACGAAATTTGGTGAGCCAAGTGGGATTCGTGTACTGATCATTACCTGCCAGTATCATCAAGATTGGGTGAAAAAATGTTTGCTGAGATTTCAGGGAACTCGTAGTTTTTGGAAGCTTGGCAACCCCTTTCAATGAAAGTGATTCTCGTCAGTCTCTGCTTGGGGCTACTTTAATAGGACACCAACCATAGCGATAGAACTTGGAAGTACATTATTGTGTCAAGTTTCAAAGAGCTAGCACAAACCGTGTTTGATTTAGAGTTCCAACTACATGTATCCATATAGGAGATAACAGAGTGAAACCTAAACATGAAAACGGTTACTGCAAAGGAACGGTTTAACCTAGAAGAACGAAATTTGGTGAGCCAAGTGGGATTGGTGTACTGATCATTACCTGCCAGTATGATCAAGATTGGGTGAAAAAATGTTTGCTGAGATTTCCGGAAACTCGTAGTTTTTGGAAGCTTGGCAACCCCTTTCAATGAAAGTGATTCTCGTCAGTCGCTGCTTGGGGCTACTTCAATAGGACACCAACCATAGCGATCGAACTTGGAACTACATTATTGTGCCAAGTTGCAAAGAGGTAGCACACACCGTGTTTGAATTAGAGTTCCAACTACGTGTATCCATAAAGGAGAAAAAAGAGTGAAACCTAAACATGAAAACGGTTACTGAAAAGGAACGGTTTAATCTAGAAGAACGAAATTTGGTGAGCCAAGTGGGATTGGTGTACTGATCATTACCTGCCAGTATCATCAAGATTGGGTGAAAAAATGTTTGCTGAGATTTCAGGGAACTCGTAGTTTTTTGGAAGCTTGGCAACCCCTTTCAATGAAAGTGATTCTCGTCAGTCTCTGCTTGGGGCTACTTTAATAGGACACCAACCATAGCGATAGAACTTGGAACTACATTATTGTTTCAAGTTTCAAAGAGCTAGCACAAACCGTGTTTGATTTAGAGTTCCAACTACATGTATCCATATAGGAGATAACAGAGTGAAACCTAAACATGAAAACGGTTACTGCAAAGGAACGGTTTAACCTAGAAGAACGAAATTTGGTGAGCCAAGTGGGATTGGTGTACTGATCATTCCCTGCCAGTATCATCAAGATTGGGTGAAAAAATGTTTGCTGAGATTTCAGGAAAATCTTAGTTTTTTGGAAGCTTGGCAACCCCTTTCAATGAAAGCGATTCTCATCAGTCTCTGCTTGAGGCTACTTCAATAGGACATCAACCATAACGACAGAACTTGGAACTACATTATTGTACCAAGTTTCAAAGAGTTAGCACAAACCGTGTTTGATTTAGAGTTCCAACTACGTGTATCCATAAAGGAGAAAAAAGAGTGAAACCTAAACATGAAAACGGTTACTGCAAAGGAACGGTTTAACCTAGAAGAACGAAATTTGGTGAGCCAAGTGGGATTGGTGTACTGATCATTACCTGCCAGTATCAAGATTGGGTGAAAAAATGTTTGCTGAGATTTGAGGAAACTCGTAGTTTTTTGGAAGCTTGGCAACCCCTTTCAATGAAAGTGATTCTCATCAGTCGCTGCTTGGGGCTACTTCAATAGGACACCAACCATAGCGACAGAACTTGGAACTACATTATTGTGCCAAGTTTCAAAGAGCTAGCACAAACCGTGTTTGAATTAGAGTTCCAACTACGTGTATCTATAAAGGAGAAAAAAGAGTGAAACCTAAACATGAAAACGGTTACTGCAAAGGAACGGTTTAACCTAGAAGAACGAAACTTGGTGAGCCAAGTGGAATTGGTGTACTGATCATTAAATGCCAGTATGATCAAGATTGGGTGAAAAAATGTTTGCTGAGATTTCCGGAAACTCGTAGTTTTTGGAAGCTTGGCAACCCCTTTCAATGAAAGTGATTCTCGTCAGTCGCTGCTTGGGGCTAGTTCAATAGGACACCAACCATAGCGATAGAACTTGGAAGTACATTATTGTGCCAAGTTTCAAAGAGCTAGCACAAACCGTGTTTGAATTAGAGTTCCAACTACGTGTATCCATAAAGGAGAAAAAAGAGTGAAACCTAAACATGAAAACGGTTACTGCAAAGGAACGGTTTAACCTAGAAGAACGAAATTTGGTGAGCCAAGTGGGATTGGTGTACTGATCATTACCTGCCAGTGTCAAGATTGGGTGACAAAATGTTTGCTGAGATTTGAGGAAATTCTTAGTTTTTTGGAAGCTTGGCAACCCCTTTCAATGAAAGTGATTCTCGTCAGTCGCTGCTTGGGGCTACTTCAATAGGACACCAACCATAGCTATAGAACTTGGAACTACATTATTGTGCCAAGTTTCAAAGAGCTAGCACAAACCGTGTTTGAATTAGAGTTCCAACAATTGTATCCATATAGGAGAAAACAGAGTGAAACCTAAACATGAAAACGGTTACTGCAAAGGAACGGTTTAACCTAGAAGAACGAAATTTGGTGAGCCAGGTGGGATTGGTGTACTGATCATTACCTGCCAGTATCATCAAGATTGGGTGAAAAAATGTTTGCTGAGATTTCAGGAAACGCGTAGTTATTTGGAAGCTTGGCAACCCCTTTCAATGAAAGTGATTCTCGTCAGTCTCTGCTTGGGGCTACTTCGATAGGACACCAACCTTAGCGATAGAACTTGGAACTACATTATTGTGCCAAATTTCAAAGAGCTAGCACAAACCGTGTTTGATTTAGAGTTCCAACTACGTGTATCCATATAGGAGAAAAAAGAGTGAAACCTAAACATGAAAACGGTTACTGCAAAGGAACATTTAACCTAGAAGAACGAAATTTGGTGAGCTAAGTGGGATTGGTGTACTGATCATTACCTGCCAGTATCATCAAGATTGGGTGAAAAAATGTTTGCTGAGATTTCAGGAAACTCGTAGTTTTTTGGAAGCTTGGCAACCCCTTTCAATGAAAGTGATAATCGTCAGTCGCTGCTTGGGGCTACTTCAATAGGACACCAACCACAGCGATAGAACTTGGAACTACATTATTGTGCCAAGTTTCAAAGAGCTAGCACAAACCGTGTTTGATTTAGAGTTCCAACTACATGTATCCATATAGGAGATAACAGAGTGAAACCTAAACATGAAAACGGTTACTGCAAAGGAACGGTTTAACCTAGAAGAACGAAATTTGGTGAGCCAAGTGGGAATGGTGCACTGATCATTACCTGCCAGTATGATCAAATTGGGTGAAAAAATGTTTGCTGAGATTTCCGGAAACTCGTAGTTTTTGGAAGCTTGGCAACCCCTTTCAATGAAAGTGATAATCGTCAGTCGCTGCTTGGGGCTAGTTCAATAGGACACCAACCATAGCGATAGAACTTGGAACTACATTATTGTGCCAAGTTTCAAAGAGCTAGCACAAACCGTGTTTGAATTAGAGTTCCAACTACGTGTATCCATAAAGGAGAAAAAAGAGTGAAACCTAAACATGAAAACGGTTACTGCAAAGGAACGGTTTAACCTAGAAGAACGAAATTTGGTGAGCCAAGTGGGATTGGTGTACTGATCATTACCTGCCAGTGTCAAGATTGGGTGACAAAATGTTTCCTGAGATTTGAGGAAATTCTTAGTTTTTTGGAAGCTTGGCAACCCCTTTCAATGAAAGTGATTCTCGTCAGTCGCTGCTTGGGGCTACTTCAATAGGACACCAACCATAGCTATAGAACTTGGAACTACATTATTGTGCCAAGTTTCAAAGAGCTAGCACAAACCGTGTTTGAATTAGAGTTCCAACAATTGTATCCATATAGGAGAAAACAGAGTGAAACCTAAACATGAAAACGGTTACTGCAAAGGAACGGTTTAACCTAGAAGAACGAAATTTGGTGAGCCAGGTGGGATTGGTGTACTGATCATTACCTGCCAGTATCATCAAGATTGGGTGAAAAAATGTTTGCTGAGATTTCAGGAAACGCGTAGTTATTTGGAAGCTTGGCAACCCCTTTCAATGAAAGTGATTCTCGTCAGTCTCTGCTTGGGGCTACTTCGATAGGACACCAACCTTAGCGATAGAACTTGGAACTACATTATTGTGCCAAATTTCAAAGAGCTAGCACAAACCGTGTTTGATTTAGAGTTCCAACTACGTGTATCCATATAGGAGAAAAAAGAGTGAAACCTAAACATGAAAACGGTTACTGCAAAGGAACATTTAACCTAGAAGAACGAAATTTGGTGAGCTAAGTGGGATTGGTGTACTGATCATTACCTGCCAGTATCATCAAGATTGGGTGAAAAAATGTTTGCTGAGATTTCAGGAAACTCGTAGTTTTTTGGAAGCTTGGCAACCCCTTTCAATGAAAGTGATAATCGTCAGTCGCTGCTTGGGGCTACTTCAATAGGACACCAACCACAGCGATAGAACTTGGAACTACATTATTGTGCCAAGTTTCAAAGAGCTAGCACAAACCGTGTTTGATTTAGAGTTCCAACTACATGTATCCATATAGGAGAAAACAGAGTGAAACCTAAACATGAAAACGGTTACTGCAAAGGAGCGGTTTAACCTAGAAGAACGAAATTTGGTGAGCCAAGTGGGATTGGTGTACTGATCATTACCTGCCAGTATCATCAAATTGGGTGAAAAAATGTTTGCTGAGGTTTCAGGAAAGTCGTAGTTTTTTGGAAGCTTGGCAACCCCTTTCAATGAAAGTGATGCTCGTCAGTCTCTGCTTGGGGCTACTTCAATAGGACACAAACCATAGCGATAGAACTTGGAACTACATTATTGTGCCAAGTTTCAAAGAGTTAGCACAAACCGTGTTTGATTTAGAGTTCCAACTACATGTATCCATATAGGAGAAAACAGAGTGAAACCTAAACATGAAAACGGTTACTGCAAAGGAACGGTTTAACCTAGAAGAACGAAACTTGGTGAGCCAAGTGGAATTGGTGTACTGATCATTACCTGCCAGTATGATCAAGATTGGGTGAAAAAATGTTTGCTGAGATTTCCGCACACTCGTAGTTTTTGGAAGCTTGGCAACCCCTTTCAATGAAAGTGACGCTCGTCAGTCGCTGCTTGAGGCTACTTCAATAGGACACCAACCATAGCGATAGAACTTGGAAGTACATTATTGTGCCAAGTTTCAAAGAGCTGGCACAAACCGTGTTTGAATTAGAATTCCAACTACGAGTATCTTATAGGAGAAAAAAGAGTGAAACCTAAACATGAAAACGGTTACTGCAAAGGAACGGTTTAACCTAGAAGAACGAAATTTGGTGAGCCAAGTGGGATTGGTGTACTGATCATTACCTGCCAGTATCATGAAGATTGGGTGAAAAAATGTTTCCTGAGATTTCAGGAAACTCGTAGTTTTTTGGAAGCTTGGCAACCCCTTTCAATGAAAGTGATTCTCGTCAGTCTCTGCTTGGGGCTACTTCAATAGGACACCAACCATAGCGATAGAACTTGGAACTACATTATTGTGCCAAGTTTCAAAGAGCTAGCACAAACCGTGTTTGATTTAGAGTTCCAACTACATGTATCCATATAGGAGAAAACAGAGTGAAACCTAAACATGAAAACGGTTACTGCAAAGGAACGGTTTAACCTAGAAGAAAGAAATTTGGTGAGCCAGGTGGGATTGGTGTACTGATCATTACCTGCCAGTATCATCAAATTGGGTGAAAAAATGTTTGCTGAGATTTCAGGAAAGTCGTAGTTTTTTGGAAGCTTGGCAACCCCTTTCAATGAAAGTGATGCTCGTCAGTCTCTGCTTGGGGCTACTTCAATAGGACACCAACCATAGCGATAGAACTTGGAACCACATTATTGTGCCAAGTTTCAAAGAGCTAGCACAAACCGAGTTTGATTTAGAGTTCCAACTACATGTATCCATATAGGAGAAAACAGAGTGAAACCTAAACATGAAAACGGTTACTGCAGAGGAACGGTTTAACCTAGAAGAACGAAATTTGGTGAGCCAAGTGGGATTGGTGTACTGATCATTACCTGCCAGTATGATCAAGATTGGGTGAAAAAATATTTGCTGAGATTTCCGTAAACTCGTAGTTTTTGGAAGCTTGGCAACCCCTTTCAATTAAAGTGATTCTCGTCAGTCGCTGCTTGGGGCTAGTTCAATAGGACACCAACCATAGCGATAGAACTTGGAACTACATTATTGTGCCAAGTTTCAAAGAGCTAGCACAAACCGTGTTTGATTTAGAGTTCCAAATACTTGTATCCATATAGGAGAAAACACAGTGAAACCTAAACATGAAAACGGTTACTGCAAAGGAAAGGTTTAACCTAGAAGAACGAAATTTGGTGAGCCAAGTGGGATTGGTGTACTGATCATTACCTGCCAGTATCATCAAATTGGGTGAAAAAATGTTTGCTGAGGTTTCAGGAAACTCGTAGTTTTTTGGAAGCTTGGCAACCCCTTTCAATTAAAGTGATTCTCGTCAGTCTCTGCTTGGGCCTACTTCAATAGGACACAAACCATAGCGATAGAACTTGGAACTACATTATTGTGCCAAGTTTCAAAGAGCTAGCACAAACCGTGTTTGATTTAGAGTTCCAACTACATGTATCCATATGTGAGAAAACAGAGTGAAACCTAAACATGAAAACGGTTACTGCAAAGGAACGGTTTAACCTAGAAGAACGAAATTTGGTGAGCCAAGTGGGATTGGTGTACTGATCATTACCTGCCAGTATCATCAAGATTGGGTCAAAAAATGTTTGCTGAGATTTCAGGAAACTCGTAGTTTTTTGGAAGCTTGGCAACCCCTTTCAATGAAAGTGATTCTCGTCAGTCTCTGCTTGGGGCTACTTCAATACTACATCAACCATAGCGACAGAACTTGGAACTACATTATTGTGCCAAGTTTCAAAGAGCTAGCACAAACCGTGTTTGATTTAGAGTTCCAACTACATGTATCCATATAGGAGAAAACAGAGTGAAACCTAAACATGAAAACGGTTACTGCAAAGGAACGGTTTAACCTAGAAGAACGAAATTTGGTGAGCCAAGTGGGATTGGTGTACTGATCATTACCTGCCAGTATGATCAAGATTGGGTGAAAAAATGTTTGCTGAGATTTCCGGAAACTCGTAGTTTTTGGAAGCTTGGCAACCCTTTTCAATGAAAGTGATTCTCGTCAGTCGCTTCTTGGGGCTACTTCAATAGGACACCAACCATAGCGATAGAACTTGGAACTACATTATTGTGCCAAGTTTCAAAGAGCTAGCACCAACCGTGTTTGATTTAGAGTTCCAACTACATGTATCCATATAGGAGAAAACAGAGTGAAACCTAAACATGAAAACGGTTACTGCAAAGGAACGGTTTAACCTAGAAGAACGAAATTTGGTGAGCCAAGTGGGATTGGTGTACTGATCATTACCTGCCAGTATCATCAAATTGGGTGAAAAAATGTTTGCTGAGGTTTCAGGAAAGTCGTAGTTTTTTGGAAGCTTTGCAACCCCTTTCAATGAAAGTGATGCTCGTCAGTCTCTGCTTGGGGCTACTTTAATAGGACACAAACCATAGCGACAGAACTTGGAACTACATTATTGTGCCAAGTTACAAAGAGTTAGCACAAACCGTGTTTGATTTAGAGTTCCAACTACATGTATCCATATAGGAGAAAACAGAGTGAAACCTACACATGAAAACGGTTACTGCAAAGGAACGGTTTAACCTAGAAGAACGAAACTTGGTGAGCCAAGTGGAATTGGTGTACTGATCATTACCTGCCAGTATCATCAAGATTGGGTGAAAAAATGTTTGCTGAGATTTCCGGAAACTCGTAGTTTTTGGAAGCTTGGCAACCCCTTTCAATGAAAGTGATTCTCGTTAGTCGCTGCTTGGGGCTACTTCAATAGGACACCAATCATAGCGATAGTACTTGGAACTACATTATTGTGCCAAGTTTCAAAGAGCTAGCACAAACCGTGTTTGATTTAGAGTTCCAACTACTTGTATCCATATAGGAGAAAACACAGTGAAACCTAAACATGAAAACGGTTACTGCAAAGGAACGGTTTAACCTAGAAGAAAGAAATTTGGTGAGCCAAGTGGGATTGGTGTACTGATCATTACCTGCCAGGATCAACAAATTGGGTGAAAAAATGTTTGCTGAGGTTTCAGGAAAGTCGTAGTTTTTTGGAAGCTTGGCAACCCCTTTCAATGAAAGTGATGCTCGTCAGTCTCTGCTTGGGGCTACTTCAATAGGACACAAACCATAGCGATAGAACTTGGAACTACATTATTGTGCCAAGTTTCAAAGAGTTAGCACAAACCGTGTTTGATTTAGAGTTCCAACTACATGTATCCATATAGGAGAAAACAGAGTGAAACCTACACATGAAAACGGTTACTGCAAAGGAACGGTTTAACCTAGAAGAACGAAACTTGGTGAGCCAAGTGGAATTGGTGTACTGATCATTACCTGCCAGTATGATCAAGATTGGGTGAAAAAATGTTTGCTGAGATTTCCGGAAACTCGTAGTTTTTGGAAGCTTGGCAACCCCTTTCAATGAAAGTGATTCTCGTCAGTCGCTGCTTGGGGCTACTTCAATAGGACACCAACCATAGCGATAGAACTTGGAACTACATTATTGTGCCAAGTTTAAAAGAGCTAGCACAAACCGTGTTTGAATTAGAATTCCAACTACGTGTATCTTACAGGAGAAAAAAGAGTGAAACCTAAACATGAAAACGGTTACTGCAAAGGAACGGTTTAACCTAGAAGAACGAAATTTGGTGAGCCAAGTGGGATTGGTGTACTGATCATTACCTGCCAGTATCATCAATATTGGGTGAAAAAATGATTGCTGAGATTTCAGGAATCTCGTAGTTATTTGGAAGCTTGGCAACCCCTTTCAATGAAAGTGATTCTCGTCAGTCTCTGCTTGGGGCTACTTCAATAGGACACCAACCATAGCGATAGAACTTGGAACTACATTATTGTGCCAAGTTACAAAGAGCTAGCACAAACCGTGTTTGATTTAGAGTTCCAACTACATGTATCCATATAGGAGATAACAGAGTGAAACCTAAACATGAAAACGGTTACTGCAAAGGAACGGTTTAACCTAGAAGAACGAAATTTGGTGAGCCAAGTAGGATTGGTGTACTGATCATTACCTGCCAGTATCATCAAGATTGGGTGAAAAAATGTTTGCTGAGATTTCAGGAAACTCGTAGTTTTTTGGAAGCTTGGCAACCCCTTTCAATGAAAGTGATTCTCGTCAGTCTCTGCTTGGGGCTACTTCAATAGGACATCAACCATAGCGATAGAACTTGGAACTACATTATTGTGCCAAGTTTCAAAGAGCTAGCACAAACCGTGTTTGATTTAGAGTTCCAACTACTTGTATCCATATAGGAGAAAACACAGTGAAACCTAAACATGAAAACGGTTACTGCAAAGGAACGGTTTAACCTAGAAGAACGAAATTTGGTGAGCCAAGTGGGATTGGTGTACTGATCATTACCTGCCAGTATCATCAAGATTGGGTGAAAAATGTTTGCTGAGATTTCAGGAAACTCGTAGTTTTTTGGAAGCTTGGCAACCCCTTTCAATGAAAGGGTTTCCCGTCAGTCTCTGCTTGGGGCTACTTCGATAGGACACCAACCATAGCGATAGAACTTGGAACTACATTATTGTGCCAAGTTTCAAAGAGCTAGCACAAACCGTGTTTGATTTAGAGTTCCAACTACATGTATCCATATAGGAGAAAACAGAGTGAAACCTAAACATGAAAACGGTTACTGCAAAGGAACGGTTTAACCTAGAAGAAAGAAATTTGGTGAGCCAAGTGGGATTGGTGTACTGATCATTACCTGAGAGTATCTTCAAGATTAGGCGAAAAAATATTTGCTGAGATTTCAGGAAACTCGTAGTTTTTTGGAAGCTTGGCAACCCCTTTCAATGAAAGTGATTCTCGTCAGTCTCTGCTTGGGGCTACTTCAATAGGACACCAATCATAGCGATAGAACTTGGAACTACATTATTGTGCCAAGTTTCAAAGAGCTAGCACAAACCGTGTTTGATTTAGAGTTCCAACTACATGTATCCATATAGGAGAAAACAGAGTGAAACCTAAACATGAAAACGGTTACTGCAAAGGAACGGTTTAACCTAGAAGAACGAAATTTGGTGAGCCAAGTGGGATTGGTGTACTGATCATTACCTGCCAGTATCATCAAATTGGGTGAAAAAATGTTTGCTGAGGTTTCAGGAAACTCGTAGTTTTTTGGAAGCTTGGCAACCCCTTTCAATGAAAGTGATTCTCGTCAGTCTCTGCTTGGGGCTACTTCAATAGGACACAAACCATAGCGATAGAACTTGGAACTACATTATTGTGCCAAGTTTCAAAGAGCTAGCACAAACCGTGTTTGATTTAGAGTTCCAACTACATGTATCCATATAGGAGAAAACCGAGTGAAACCTAAACATGAAAACGGTTACTGCAAAGGAACGGTTTAACCTAGAAGAACGAAATTTGGTGAGCCAAGTGGGATTGGTGTACTGATCATTACCTGCCAGTATCATCAAGATTGGGTCAAAAAATGTTTGCTGAGATTTCAGGAAACTCGTAGTTTTTTGGAAGCTTGGCAACCCCTTTCATTGAAAGTGATTCTCGTCAGTCTCTGCTTGGGGCTACTTCAATACGACATCAACCATAGCGAGAGAACTTGGAACTACATTATTGTGCCAAGTTTCAAAGAGCTAGCACAAACCGTGTTTGATTTAGAGTTCCAACTACATGTATCCATATAGGAGAAAACAGAGTGAAACCTAAACATGAAAACGGTTACTGCAAAGGAACGGTTTAACCTAGAAGAACGAAATTTGGTGAGCCAAGTGGGATTGGTGTACTGATCATTACCTGCCAGTATGATCAAGATTGGGTGAAAAAATGTTTGCTGAGATTTCCGGAAACTCGTAGTTTTTGGAAGCTTGGCAACCCTTTTCAATGAAAGTGATTCTCGTCAGTCGCTTCTTGGGGCTACTTCAATAGGACACCAACCATAGCGATAGAACTTGGAACTACATTATTGTGCCAAGTTTCAAAGAGCTAGCACCAACCGTGTTTGATTTAGAGTTCCAAATACATGTATCCATATAGGAGAAAACAGAGTGAAACCTAAACATGAAAACGGTTACTGCAAAGGAACGGTTTAACCTAGAAGAACGAAATTTGGTGAGCCAAGTGGGATTGGTGTACTGATCATTACCTGCCAGTATCATCAAATTGGGTGAAAAAATGTTTGCTGAGGTTTCAGGAAAGTCGTAATTTTTTGGAAGCTTTCCAACCCCTTTCAATGAAAGTGATGCTCGTCAGTCTCTGCTTGGGGCTACTTTAATAGGACACAAACCATAGCGACAGAACTTGGAACTACATTATTGTGCCAAGTTACAAAGAGTTAGCACAAACCGTGTTTGATTTAGAGTTCCAACTACATGTATCCATATAGGAGAAAACAGAGTGAAACCTACACATGAAAACGGTTACTGCAAAGGAACGGTTTAACCTAGAAGAACGAAACTTGGTGAGCCAAGTGGAATTGGTGTACTGATCATTACCTGCCAGTATCATCAAGATTGGGTGAAAAAATGTTTGCTGAGATTTCCGGAAACTCGTAGTTTTTGGAAGCTTGGCAACCCCTTTCAATGAAAGTGATTCTTGTCAGTCGCTGCTTGGGGCTACTTCAATAGGACACCAATCATAGCGATAGTACTTGGAACTACATTATTGTGCCAAGTTTCAAAGAGCTAGCACAAACCGTGTTTGATTTAGAGTTCCAACTACTTGTATCCATATAGGAGAAAACACAGTGAAACCTAAACATGAAAACGGTTACTGCAAAGGAACGGTTTAACCTAGAAGAAAGAAATTTGGTGAGCCAAGTGGGATTGGTGTACTTATCATTACCTGCCAGTATCATCAAATTGGGTGAAAAAATGTTTGCTGAGGTTTCAGGAAAGTCGTAGTTTTTTGGAAGCTTATCAACCCCTTTCAATGAAAGTGATGCTCGTCAGTCTCTGCTTGGGGCTACTTCAATAGGACACAAACCATAGCGATAGAACTTGGAACTACATTATTGTGCCAAGTTTCAAAGAGTTAGCACAAACCGTGTTTGATTTAGAGTTCCAACTACATGTATCCATATAGGAGAAAACAGAGTGAAACCTACACATGAAAACGGTTACTGCAAAGGAACGGTTTAACCTAGAAGAACGAAACTTGGTGAGCCAAGTGGAATTGGTGTACTGATCATTACCTGCCAGTATGATCAAGATTGGGTGAAAAAATGTTTGCTGAGATTTCCGGAAACTCGTAGTTTTTGGAAGCTTGGCAACCCCTTTCAATGAAAGTGATTCTCGTCAGTCGCTGCTTGGGGCTACTTCAATAGGACACCAACCATAGCGATAGAACTTGGAACTACATTATTGTGCCAAGTTTAAAAGAGCTAGCACAAACCGTGTTTGAATTAGAATTCCAACTACGTGTATCTTATAGGAGAAAAAAGAGTGAAACCTAAACGTGAAAACGGTTACTGCAAAGGAACGGTTTAACCTAGAAGAACGAAATTTGGTGAGCCAAGTGGGATTGGTGTACTGATCATTACCTGCCAGTATCATCAATATTGGGTGAAAAAATGATTGCTGAGATTTCAGGAATCTCGTAGTTATTTGGAAGCTTGGCAACCCCTTTCAATGAAAGTGATTCTCGTCAGTCTCTGCTTGGGGCTACTTCAATAGGACACCAACCATAGCGATAGAACTTGGAACTACATTATTGTGCCAAGTTACAAAGAGCTAGCACAAACCGTGTTTGATTTAGAGTTCCAACTACATGTATCCATATAGGAGATAACAGAGTGAAACCTAAACATGAAAACGGTTACTGCAAAGGAACGGTTTAACCTAGAAGAACGAAATTTGGTGAGCCAAGTGGGATTGGTGTACTGATCATTACCTGCCAGTATCATCAAGATTGGGTGAAAAAATGTTTGCTGAGATTTCAGGAAACTCGTAGTATTTTGGAAGCTTGGCAACCCCTTTCAATGAAAGTGATTCTCGTCAGTCTCTGCTTGGGGCTACTTCAATAGGACATCAACCATAGCGATAGAACTTGGAACTACATTATTGTGCCAAGTTTCAAAGAGCTAGCACAAACCGTGTTTGATTTAGAGTTCCAACTACTTGTATCCATATAGGAGAAAACACAGTGAAACCTAAACATGAAAACGGTTACTGCAAAGGAACGGTTTAACCTAGAAGAACGAAATTTGGTGAGCCAAGTGGGATTGGTGTACTGATCATTACCTGCCAGTATCATCAAGATTGGGTGAAAAAATGTTTGCTGAGATTTCAGGAAACTCGTAGTTTTTTGGAAGCTTGGCAACCCCTTTCAATGAAAGGGATTCCCGTCAGTCTCTGCTTGGGGCTACTTCGATAGGACACCAACCATAGCGATAGAACTTGGAACTACATTATTGTGCCAAGTTTCAAAGAGCTAGCACAAACCGTGTTTGATTTAGAGTTCCAACTACATGTATCCATATAGGAGAAAACAGAGTGAAACCTAAACATGAAAACGGTTACTGCAAAGGAACGGATTAACCTAGAAGAAAGAAATTTGGTGAGCCAAGTGGGATTGGTGTACTGATCATTACCTGAGAGTATCTTCAAGATTGGGCGAAAAAATATTTGCTGAGATTTCAGGAAACTCGTAGTTTTTTGGAAGCTTGGCAACCCCTTTCAATGAAAGTGATTCTCGTCAGTCTCTGCTTGGGGCTACTTCAATAGGACACCAATCATAGCGATAGAACTTGGAACTACATTATTGTGCCAAGTTTCAAAGAGCTAGCACAAACCGTGTTTGATTTAGAGTTCCAACTACATGTATCCATATAGGAGAAAACAGAGTGAAACCTAAACATGAAAACGGTTACTGCAAAGGAACGGTTTAACCTAGAAGAACGAAATTTGGTGAGCCAAGTGGGATTGGTGTACTGATCATTACCTGCCAGTATCATCAAGATTGGGTCAAAAAATGTTTGCTGAGATTTCAGGAAACTCGTAGTTTTTTTGGAAGCTTGGCAAACCCTTTCAATGAAAGTGATTCTCGTCAGTCTCTGCTTGGGGATACTTCAATAGGACATCAACCATAGCGACAGAACTTGGAACTACATTATTGTGCCAAGTTTCAAAGAACTAGCACAAACCGTGTTTGATTTAGAGTTCCAACTACATGTATCCATATAGGAGAAAACAGAGTGAAACCTAAACATGAAAATGGTTACTGCAAAGGAACATTTAACCTAGAAGAACGAAATTTGGTGAGCCAAGTGGGATTGGTGTACTGATCATTACCTGCCAGTATCATCAAGATTGGGTGAAAAAATGTTTGCTGAGATTTCAGGAAACTCGTAGTTTTTTGGAAGCTTGGCAACCCCTTTCAATGAAAGTGATTCTCGTCAGTCTCTGCTTGGGGCTACTTCAATAGGACACCAACCATAGCGTTAGAACTTGGAACTACATTATTGTGCCAAGTTTCAAAGAGCTAGCACAAACCGTGTTTGATTTAGAGTTCCAACTACATGTATCCATATAGGAGATAACAGAGTGAAACCTAAACATGAAAACTGTTACTGCAAAGGAACGGTTTAACCTAGAAGAACGAAATTTGGTGAGCCAAGTGGGATTGGTGTACTGATCATTACCTGCCAGTATGATCAAGATTGGGTGAAAAAATGTTTGCTGAGATTTCCGGAAACTCATAGTTTTTGGAAGCTTGGCAACCCCTTTCAATGAAAGTGATTCTCGTCAGTCGCTGCTTGGGGCTACTTCAATAGGACACCAACCATAGCGATAGAACTTGGAACTACATTATTGTGCCAAGTTTCAAAGAGCTAGCACAAACCGTGTTTGATTTAGAGTTCCAACTACATGTATCCATATAGGAGAAAACAGAGTGAAACCTAAACATGAAAACGGTTTCTGCAAAGGAACGGTTTAACCTAGAAGAACGAAATTTGGTGAGCCAAGTGGGATTGGTGTACTGATCATTACCTGCCAGTATGATCAAGATTGGGTGAAAAAATGTTTGCTGAGATTTCAGGAAACTCGTAGTTTTTGGAAGCTTGGCAACCCTTTTCAATGAAAGTGATTCTCGTCAGTCGCTGTTTGGGGCTACTTCAATAGGACACCAACCATAGCGATAGAACTTGGAACTACATTATTGTGCCAAGTTTCAAAGAGCTAGCACAAACCGTGTTTGATTTAGAGTTCCAACTACATGTATCCATATAGGAGAAAACAGAGTGAAACCTAAACATGAAAACGGTTACTGCAAAGGAACGGTTTAACCTAGAAGAACGAAATTTGGTGAGCCAAGTGGGATTGGTGTACTGATCATTACCTGCCAGTATCATCAAGATTGGCGAAAAAATGTTTGCTGAGATTTCAGGAAACTCGTAGTTTTTGGAAGCTTGGCAACCCCTTTCAATGAAAGTGATTCTCGTCAGTCTCTGCTTGGGGCTACTTCAATAGGACATGAACCATAGCGATAGAACTTGGAACTACATTATTGTGCCAAGTTTCAAAGAGCTAGCACAAACCGTGTTTGATTTAGAGTTCCAACTACATGTATCCATATGTGAGAAAACAGAGTGAAACCTAAACATGAAAACGGTTACTGCAAAGGAACGGTTTAACCTAGAAGAACGAAATTTGGTGAGCCAAGTGGGATTGGTGTACTGATCATTATCTGCAGTATCATCAAGATTGGGTCAAAAAATGTTTGCTGAGATTTCCGGAAACTCGTAGTTTTTTGGAAGCTTGGCAACCCCTTTCAATGAAAGTGATTCTCGTCAGTCTCTGCTTGGGGATACTTCAATAGGACACAAACCATAGCGATAGAACTTGGAACTACATTATTGTGCCAAGTTTCAAAGAGCTAGCACAAACCGTGTTTGATTTAGAGTTCCAACTACATGTATCCATATAGGAGAAAACAGAGTGAAACCTACACATGAAAACGGTTACTGCAAAGGAACGGTTTAACCTAGAAGAACGAAACTTGGTGAGCCAAGTGGAATTGGTGTACTGATCATTACCTGCCAGTATGATCAAGATTGGGTGAAAAAATGTTTGCTGAGATTTCCGGAAACTCGTAGTTTTTGGAAGCTTGGCAACCCCTTTCAATGAAAGTGATTCTCGTCAGTCGCTGCTTGGGGCTACTTCAATAGGACACCAACCATAGCGATAGAACTTGGAACTACATTATTGTGCCAAGTTTAAAAGAGCTAGCACAAACCGTGTTTGAATTAGAATTCCAACTACGTGTATCTTATAGGAGAAAAAAGAGTGAAACCTAAACGTGAAAACGGTTACTGCAAAGGAACGGTTTAACCTAGAAGAACGAAATTTGGTGAGCCAAGTGGGATTGGTGTACTGATCATTACCTGCCAGTATCATCAATATTGGGTGAAAAAATGATTGCTGAGATTTCAGGAATCTCGTAGTTATTTGGAAGCTTGGCAACCCCTTTCAATGAAAGTGATTCTCGTCAGTCTCTGCTTGGGGCTACTTCAATAGGACACCAACCATAGCCATAGACTTGGAACTACATTATTGTGCCAAGTTACAAAGAGCTAGCACAAACCGTGTTTGATTTAGAGTTCCAACTACATGTATCCATATAGGAGATAACAGAGTGAAACCTAAACATGAAAACGGTTACTGCAAAGGAACGGTTTAACCTAGAAGAACGAAATTTGGTGAGCCAAGTGGGATTGGTGTACTGATCATTACCTGCCAGTATCATCAAGATTGGGTGAAAAAATGTTTGCTGAGATTTCAGGAAACTCGTAGTATTTTGGAAGCTTGGCAACCCCTTTCAATGAAAGTGATTCTCGTCAGTCTCTGCTTGGGGCTACTTCAATAGGACATCAACCATAGCGATAGAACTTGGAACTACATTATTGTGCCAAGTTTCAAAGAGCTAGCACAAACCGTGTTTGATTTAGAGTTCCAACTACTTGTATCCATATAGGAGAAAACACAGTGAAACCTAAACATGAAAACGGTTACTGCAAAGGAACGGTTTAACCTAGAAGAACGAAATTTGGTGAGCCAAGTGGGATTGGTGTACTGATCATTACCTGCCAGTATCATCAAGATTGGGTGAAAAAATGTTTGCTGAGATTTCAGGAAACTCGTAGTTTTTTGGAAGCTTGGCAACCCCTTTCAATGAAAGGGATTCCCGTCAGTCTCTGCTTGGGGCTACTTCGATAGGACACCAACCATAGCGATAGAACTTGGAACTACATTATTGTGCCAAGTTTCAAAGAGCTAGCACAAACCGTGTTTGATTTAGAGTTCCAACTACATGTATCCATATAGGAGAAAACAGAGTGAAACCTAAACATGAAAACGGTTACTGCAAAGGAACGGATTAACCTAGAAGAAAGAAATTTGGTGAGCCAAGTGGGATTGGTGTACTGATCATTACCTGAGAGTATCTTCAAGATTGGGCGAAAAAATATTTGCTGAGATTTCAGGAAACTCGTAGTTTTTTGGAAGCTTGGCAACCCCTTTCAATGAAAGTGATTCTCGTCAGTCTCTGCTTGGGGCTACTTCAATAGGACACCAATCATAGCGATAGAACTTGGAACTACATTATTGTGCCAAGTTTCAAAGAGCTAGCACAAACCGTGTTTGATTTAGAGTTCCAACTACATGTATCCATATAGGAGAAAACAGAGTGAAACCTAAACATGAAAACGGTTACTGCAAAGGAACGGTTTAACCTAGAAGAACGAAATTTGGTGAGCCAAGTGGGATTGGTGTACTGATCATTACCTGCCAGTATCATCAAGATTGGGTCAAAAATGTTTGCTGAGATTTCAGGAAACTCGTAGTTTTTTTGGAAGCTTGGCAAACCCTTTCAATGAAAGTGATTCTCGTCAGTCTCTGCTTGGGGATACTTCAATAGGACATCAACCATAGCGACAGAACTTGGAACTACATTATTGTGCCAAGTTTCAAAGAACTAGCACAAACCGTGTTTGATTTAGAGTTCCAACTACATGTATCCATATAGGAGAAAACAGAGTGAAACCTAAACATGAAAATGGTTACTGCAAAGGAACATTTAACCTAGAAGAACGAAATTTGGTGAGCCAAGTGGGATTGGTGTACTGATCATTACCTGCCAGTATCATCAAGATTGGGTGAAAAAATGTTTGCTGAGATTTCAGGAAACTCGTAGTTTTTTGGAAGCTTGGCAACCCCTTTCAATGAAAGTGATTCTCGTCAGTCTCTGCTTGGGGCTACTTCAATAGGACACCAACCATAGCGTTAGAACTTGGAACTACATTATTGTGCCAAGTTTCAAAGAGCTAGCACAAACCGTGTTTGATTTAGAGTTCCAACTACATGTATCCATATAGGAGATAACAGAGTGAAACCTAAACATGAAAACTGTTACTGCAAAGGAACGGTTTAACCTAGAAGAACGAAATTTGGTGAGCCAAGTGGGATTGGTGTACTGATCATTACCTGCCAGTATGATCAAGATTGGGTGAAAAAATGTTTGCTGAGATTTCCGGAAACTCATAGTTTTTGGAAGCTTGGCAACCCCTTTCAATGAAAGTGATTCTCGTCAGTCGCTGCTTGGGGCTACTTCAATAGGACACCAACCATAGCGATAGAACTTGGAACTACATTATTGTGCCAAGTTTCAAAGAGCTAGCACAAACCGTGTTTGATTTAGAGTTCCAACTACATGTATCCATATAGGAGAAAACAGAGTGAAACCTAAACATGAAAACGGTTTCTGCAAAGGAACGGTTTAACCTAGAAGAACGAAATTTGGTGAGCCAAGTGGGATTGGTGTACTGATCATTACCTGCCAGTATGATCAAGATTGGGTGAAAAAATGTTTGCTGAGATTTCAGGAAACTCGTAGTTTTTGGAAGCTTGGCAACCCTTTTCAATGAAAGTGATTCTCGTCAGTCGCTGTTTGGGGCTACTTCAATAGGACACCAACCATAGCGATAGAACTTGGAACTACATTATTGTGCCAAGTTTCAAAGAGCTAGCACAAACCGTGTTTGATTTAGAGTTCCAACTACATGTATCCATATAGGAGAAAACAGAGTGAAACCTAAACATGAAAACGGTTACTGCAAAGGAACGGTTTAACCTAGAAGAACGAAATTTGGTGAGCCAAGTGGGATTGGTGTACTGATCATTACCTGCCAGTATGATCAAGATTGGGTGAAAAAATGTTTGCTGAGATTTCAGGAAACTAGTAGTTTTTTGGAAGCTTGGCAACCCCTTTCAATGAAAGTGACTCTCGTCAGTTCCTGCTTGGGGCTACTTCAATAGGACATGAACTATAGCGATAGAACTTGGAACTACATTATTGTGCCAAGTTTGAAAAAGCTAGCACAAACCGTGTTTGATTTAGAGTTCCAACTACACGTATCCATATAGGAGAAAACAAAGTGAATCCTAAACATGAAAACGGTTACTGCAAAGGAACGGTTTAACCTAGAAGAACGAAATTTGGTGAGCCAAGTGGGATTGGTGTACTGATCATTACCTGCCAGTATCATCAAGATTGGCGAAAAAATGTTTGCTGAGATTTCAGGAAACTCGTAGTTTTTTGGAAGCTTGGCAACCCCTTTCAATGAAAGTGATTCTCGTCAGTCTCTGCTTGGGGCTACTTCAATAGGACATGAACCATAGCGATAGAACTTGGAACTACATTATTGTGCCAAGTTTCAAAGAGCTAGCACAAACCGTGTTTGATTTAGAGTTCCAACTACATGTATCCATATGTGAGAAAACAGAGTGAAACCTAAACATGAAAACGGTTACTGCAAAGGAACGGTTTAACCTAGAAGAACGAAATTTGGTGAGCCAAGTGGGATTGGTGTACTGATCATTATCTGCAGTATCATCAAGATTGGGTCAAAAAATGTTTGCTGAGATTTCCGGAAACTCGTAGTTTTTTGGAAGCTTGGCAACCCCTTTCAATGAAAGTGATTCTCGTCAGTCTCTGCTTGGGGATACTTCAATAGGACACAAACCATAGCGATAGAACTTGGAACTACATTATTGTGCCAAGTTTCAAAGAGCTAGCACAAACCGTGTTTGATTTAGAGTTCCAACTACATGTATCCATATAGGAGAAAACAGAGTGAAACCTACACATGAAAACGGTTACTGCAAAGGAACGGTTTAACCTAGAAGAACGAAACTTGGTGAGCCAAGTGGAATTGGTGTACTGATCATTACCTGCCAGTATGATCAAGATTGGGTGAAAAAATGTTTGCTGAGATTTCCGGAAACTCGTAGTTTTTGGAAGCTTGGCAACCCCTTTCAATGAAAGTGATTCTCGTCAGTCGCTGCTTGGGGCTACTTCAATAGGACACCAACCATAGCGATAGAACTTGGAACTACATTATTGTGCCAAGTTTAAAAGAGCTAGCACAAACCGTGTTTGAATTAGAATTCCAACTACGTGTATCTTATAGGAGAAAAAAGAGTGAAACCTAAACGTGAAAACGGTTACTGCAAAGGAACGGTTTAACCTAGAAGAACGAAATTTGGTGAGCCAAGTGGGATTGGTGTACTGATCATTACCTGCCAGTATCATCAATATTGGGTGAAAAAATGATTGCTGAGATTTCAGGAATCTCGTAGTTATTTGGAAGCTTGGCAACCCCTTTCAATGAAAGTGATTCTCGTCAGTCTCTGCTTGGGGCTACTTCAATAGGACACCAACCATAGCGATAGAACTTGGAACTACATTATTGTGCCAAGTTACAAAGAGCTAGCACAAACCGTGTTTGATTTAGAGTTCCAACTACATGTATCCATATAGGAGATAACAGAGTGAAACCTAAACATGAAAACGGTTACTGCAAAGGAACGGTTTAACCTAGAAGAACGAAATTTGGTGAGCCAAGTGGGATTGGTGTACTGATCATTACCTGCCAGTATCATCAAGATTGGGTGAAAAAATGTTTGCTGAGATTTCAGGAAACTCGTAGTATTTTGGAAGCTTGGCAACCCCTTTCAATGAAAGTGATTCTCGTCAGTCTCTGCTTGGGGCTACTTCAATAGGACATCAACCATAGCGATAGAACTTGGAACTACATTATTGTGCCAAGTTTCAAAGAGCTAGCACAAACCGTGTTTGATTTAGAGTTCCAACTACTTGTATCCATATAGGAGAAAACACAGTGAAACCTAAACATGAAAACGGTTACTGCAAAGGAACGGTTTAACCTAGAAGAACGAAATTTGGTGAGCCAAGTGGGATTGGTGTACTGATCATTACCTGCCAGTATCATCAAGATTGGGTGAAAAAATGTTTGCTGAGATTTCAGGAAACTCGTAGTTTTTTGGAAGCTTGGCAACCCCTTTCAATGAAAGGGATTCCCGTCAGTCTCTGCTTGGGGCTACTTCGATAGGACACCAACCATAGCGATAGAACTTGGAACTACATTATTGTGCCAAGTTTCAAAGAGCTAGCACAAACCGTGTTTGATTTAGAGTTCCAACTACATGTATCCATATAGGAGAAAACAGAGTGAAACCTAAACATGAAAACGGTTACTGCAAAGGAACGGATTAACCTAGAAGAAAGAAATTTGGTGAGCCAAGTGGGATTGGTGTACTGATCATTACCTGAGAGTATCTTCAAGATTGGGCGAAAAAATATTTGCTGAGATTTCAGGAAACTCGTAGTTTTTTGGAAGCTTGGCAACCCCTTTCAATGAAAGTGATTCTCGTCAGTCTCTGCTTGGGGCTACTTCAATAGGACACCAATCATAGCGATAGAACTTGGAACTACATTATTGTGCCAAGTTTCAAAGAGCTAGCACAAACCGTGTTTGATTTAGAGTTCCAACTACATGTATCCATATAGGAGAAAACAGAGTGAAACCTAAACATGAAAACGGTTACTGCAAAGGAACGGTTTAACCTAGAAGAACGAAATTTGGTGAGCCAAGTGGGATTGGTGTACTGATCATTACCTGCCAGTATCATCAAATTGGGTGAAAAAATGTTTGCTGAGGTTTCAGGAAACTCGTAGTTTTTTGGAAGCTTGGCAACCCCTTTCAATGAAAGTGAAAAAAAATAAAATTCTCGTCAGTCT
>NW_027552006.1:0-54149 GCF_045843805.1 Urocitellus parryii | reverse complement strand
CCTAAACATGAAAACGGTTACTGCAAAGGAACGGTTTAACCTAGAAGAACGAAATTTGGTGAGAGATGTGGGATTGGTGTACTGATCATTACCTAACACGATCATCAAGATTGGGTGAAAAAATGTTTGCTGAGATTTCAGGAAACTCGTAGTTTTTTGGAAGCTTGGCAACCCCTTTCAATGAAAGTGATTCTCGTCAGTCTCTGCTTGGGGCTACTTCAATAGGACACAAACCATAGTGATAGAACTTGGAACTACATTATTGTGCAAAATTTCAAAGAGCTAACAGAAACCGTGTTTGATTTAGTGTTCCAACTACATGTATCCATATAGGAGAAAACAGAGTGAAACCTAAACATGAAAACGGTTACTGCAAAGGAACGGTTTAACCTAGAAGAACGAAATTTGGTGAGCCAAGTGGGATTGGTGTACTGATCATTACCTGCAAGTATCATCAAGATTGGGTGAAAAAATGTTTGCTGAGATTTCAGGAAACTCGTAGATTTGTGGAAGCTTGGCAACACCTTCAAATGAATGTGATTCTCGTCAGTCTCTTCTTGGGGCTACTTCAATAGGACACAAACCATAGCGATAGAACTTGGAACTACATTATTGTGCCAAGTTTCAAAGAGCTAGCACAAACCGTGTTTGATTTAGACTTCCAACTACATGTATCCATATAGGAGAAAACAGAGTGAAACCTAAACATGAAAACGGTTACTGCAAAGCAACGGTTTAACCTAGAAGAACGAAATTTGGTGAGCCAAGTGGGATTGGTGTACTGATCATTACCTGCCAATATCATCAAGATTGGGTGAAAAAATGTTTGCTGAGATTTCAGGAAACTCGTAGTTTTTTGGATGCTTGGCAACCCCTTTCAATGAAAGTGATTCTCGTCAGTCTCTGCTTGGGGCTACTTCAATAGGACACCAACCATAGCGATAGAACTTGGAACTACATTATTGTGCCAAATTTCAAAGAGCTAACAGAAACCGTGTTTGATTTAGAGTTCCAACTACATGTATCCATATAGGAGAAAACAGAGTGAAACCTAAACATGAAAACGGTTACTGCAAAGGAACGGTTTAACCTAGAAGAACGAAATTTGGTGAGCCAAGTGGGATTGGTTTACTGATCATTACCTGCAAGTATCATCCAGATTGGGTGAAAAAATGTTTGCTGAGATTTCAGGAAACTCGTAGTTTTTTGGAAGCTTGGCAACCCCTTTCAATGAAAGTGATTCTTGTCAGTCTCTTCTTGGGGCTACTTCAATAGGACACAAACCATAGCGATAGAACTTGGAACTACATTATTGTGCCAAGTTTCAAAGAGCTAGCACAAACCGTGTTTGATTTAGACTTCCAACTACATGTATCCATATAGGGGAAAACAGAGTGAAACCTAAACATGAAAACGGTTACTGCAAAGGAACGGTTTAACCTAGAAGAACGAAATTTGGTGAGCCAAGTGGGATTGGTGTACATATCATTACCTGCCAGTATCATCAAGATTGGGTGAAAAAATGTTTGCTGAGATATCAGGAAACTCGTAGTTTTTTGGAGCTTGGCAACCCCTTTCAATGAAAGTGATTCTCGTCAGTCTCTGCGTGGGGCTACTTCATTAGGACACAAACCATAGCGATAGAACTTGGAACTACATTATTGTGCCAAGTTTCAAAGAGCTAGCACAAACCGTGTTTGATTTAGAGTTCCAACTACATGTATCCATATAGGAGAAAACAGAGTGAAAACTAAACATGAAAACGGTTACTGCAAAGGAACGGTTTAACCTAGAAGAACGAAATTTGATGAGCCAAGTCGGACTTGTGTACTGATCCTTACCTGCAAGTATTATCAAGATTGGGTGAAAAAATATTTGCTGAGATTTCAGGAAACTCGTAGTTTTGTGAAAGCTTGGCAACACCTTCGAATGAATGTGATTCTCGTCAGTCTCTGCTTGGGGCTACTTCAATAGGACACAAACCATAGCGATAGAACTTGGAACTACATTATTGTGCCAAGTTTCAAAGAGCTAGCACAAACCGTGTTTGATTTAGAGTTCCAACTACATGTATCCATATAGGAGAAAACAGAGTGAAACGTAAACATGAAAACGGTTACTGCAAAGGAACGGTTTAACCTAGAAGAACGAAATTTGGTGAGCCAAGTGGGACTGGTGTACTGATCATTACCTGCAAGTATCATCAAGATTGGGTGAAAAAATGTTTGCTGAGATTTCAGGAAACTCGTAGTTTTGTGGAAGCTTGCCAACCCCTTTCAATGAATGTGATTCTCGTCAGTCTCTGCTTGGGGCTACTTCAATAGGACACAAACCATAGCGATAGAACTTGGAACTACATTATTGTGAAAAAGTTTCAAAGAGCTAGCACAAACCGTGTTTGATTTAGAGTTCCAACTACATGTATCCATATAGGAGAAAACAGAGTGAAACCTAAACATGAAAACGGTTACTGCAAAGGAATGGTTTAACCTAGAAGAACGAAATTTGGTGAGCCAAGTGGGATTGGTGTACTGATCATTACCTGCAAGTATCATCAAGATTGGTTGAAAAAATGTTTGCTGATATTTCTGGAAACTCGTAGTTTTTTATAGCTTGGCAACCCCTTCCAATGAATGAGATTCTCGTCAGTCCCTGCTTGGGGCTACTTCAATAGGACACAAAGCATAGCGATAGAACTTGGAATTACATTATTGTGCCAAGTTTCAATGAGCTTGCACAAACCGTGTTTGATTTAGAGTTCAAACTACATATATCCTTATAGGAGAAAACAGAGTGAAATCTAAACATGAAAACGGTTTCTGCAAAGGAACCGTTTATCCTAGAAGAACGAAATTTGGTGAGCCAAGTGGGATTGGTGTACTTATCATTATATGCCAGTGTCATCAATATTGGGTGAAAAAATGTTTGCTGAGATTTCAGGAAACTCGTAGTTTCTTGGAGCTTGGCAACCCCTTTCAATGAAAGTGATTCTCGTCAGTCTCTGCGTCGGGCAACTTCCATAGGACACAAACCATAGCGATAGAACTTGGAACTACATTATTGTGCCAAGTTTCAAAGAGCTAGCACAAACCATGTTTGATTTAGACTTCCAACTACATGTATCCATATAGGAGAAAACAGAGTGAAACCTAAACATGAAAACGGTTACTGCAAAGGAACGGTTTAACCTAGAAGAACGAAATTTGGTGAGCCAAGTGGGATTGGTGTACTGATCATTACCTGCAAGTATCATCAAGATTGGGTGAAAAAATGTTTGCTGAGATTTCAGGAAACTCGTAGATTTGTGGAAGCTTGGCAACCCCTTCCAATGAATGTGATTCTCGTCAGTCTCTTCTTGGCGCTTCTTCAATAGGACACAAACCATAGCGATAGAACTTGGAACTACATTATTGTGCCAAGTTTCAAAGAGCTAGCACAAACCGTGTTTGATTTAGATTTCCAACTACATGTATCCATATAGGAGAAAACAGAGTGAAACCTAAACATGAAAACGGTTACTGCAATGGAACGGTTTAACCTAGAAGAACGAAATTTGGTGAGCCAAGTGGGATTGGTGTACTGATCATTACCTGCCAGCATTATCAAGATTGGGTGAAAAAATGTTTGCTGAGATTTCAGGAAACTCGTAGATTTTTGGAAGCTTGGCAACCCCTTTCAATGAAAGTGATTCTCGTCAGTCTCTGCTTGGGGCTACTTCAAAAGGACACCAACCATAGCGATAGAACTTGAAACTTCATTATTGTGCCAAATTTCAAAGAGCTAACAGAAACCGTGTTTGATTTAGAGTTCCAAATACATGTATCCATATAGGAGAAAACAGAGTGAAACCTAATCATGAAAACGGTTTCTGCAAAGGAACCGTTTATCCTAGAAGAACGAAATTTGGTGAGCCAAGTGGAATGGTGTACTTATCATTATATGCCAGTATCATCAAGATTGGGTGAAAAAATGTTTGCTGAGATTTCAGGAAACTCGTAGTTTTTTGGAGCTTGGCAACCCCTTTCAATGAAAGTGATTCTCGTCAGTCTCTGCTTGGGGCTACTTCCATAGGACACAAACCATAGCGATAGAACTTGTAACTACATTATTGTGCCAAGTTTCAAAGAGCTAGCACAAACCGTGTTTGATTTAGAGTTCCAACTACATGTATCCATATAGGAGAGAACAGAGTGAAACCTAAACATGAAAACGGTTACTGCAAAGCAACGGTTTAACCTAGAAGAAGTAAATTTGGTGAGCCAAGTGGGACTGGTGTACTGATCCTTACCTGCAAGTATCATCAAGATTGGGTGAAAAAATGTTTGCTGAGATTTCAGGAAACTCGTAGTTTTGTGGAAGCTTGGCAACACCTTCCAAAGAATGTCATTCTCGTCAGTCACTGCTTGGGGCTATTTCAATAGGACACAAACCATAGCGATAGAACTTGGAACTATATTATTGTGCCAAGTTTCAAAGAGCTAGCACAAACCGTGTTTGATTTAGACTTCCAACTACATGTATCCATATAGGAGAAAACAGAGTGAAAACTAAACATGAAAACGGTTACTGCAAAGGAACGGTTTAACCTAGAAGAACCAAATTTGGTGAGCCAAGTGGATTGGTGTACTTATCATTACCTGCCAGTATCATCAAGATTGGGTGAAAAAATGTTTGCTGAGATTTCAGGAAACTCATAGTTTTTTGGAGCTTGGCAACCCTTTCAATGAAAGTGATTCTCCTCTGTCTCTGCGTGGGGCTACTTCCATAGGACACAAACCATAGCGATAGAACTTGGAACTACATTATTGTGCCAAGTTTGAAAGAGCTAGCACAAACCATGTTTGATTTAGAGTTCCAACTACATGTATCCATATAGGAGAAAACAGAGTGAAACCTAAACATGAAAACGGTTACTGGAAAGCAACGGTTTAACCTAGAAGAAGTAAATTTGGTGAGCCAAGTGGGACTGGTGTACTGATCCTTACCTGCAAGTATCATCAAGATTGGGTGAAAAAATGTTTGCTGAGATTTCAGGAAACTCGTAGTTTTGTGGAAGCTTGGCAACACCTTCCAAAGAATGTCATTCTCGTCAGTCACTGCTTGGGGCTATTTCAATAGGACACAAACCATAGCGATAGAACTTGGAACTATATTATTGTGCCAAGTTTCAAAGAGCTAGCACAAACCGTGTTTGATTTAGACTTCCAACTACATGTATCCATATAGGAGAAAACAGAGTGAAACCTAAACATGAAAACGGTTACTGCAAAGCAACGGTTTAACCTAGAAGAACGAAATTTGGTGAGCCAAGTGGGATTGGTGTACTGATCATTACCTGGAAGTATAATCAAGATTGGGTGAAAAAATGTTTGCTGAGATTTCAGGAAACTCGTAGTTTTTTGGAGCTTGGCAATCCCTTTCAATGAAAGTGATTCTCCTCTGTCTCTGCGTGGGGCTACTTCCATAGGACACAAACCATAGCGATAGAACTTGGAACTACATTATTGTGCCAAGTTTGAAAGAGCTAGCACAAACCGTGTTTGATTTAGAGTTCCAACTACATGTATCCATATAGGAGAAAACAGAGTGAAACCTAAACATGAAAACGGTTACTGCAAAGGAACGGTTTAACCTAGAAGAACGAAATTTGGTGAGCCAAGTGGGATTGGTGTACTGATCATAACCTGCAAGTATCATCAAGATTGGGTGAAAAAATATTTGCTGAGATTTCAGAAACTAGTAGTTTTTTGGAAGCTTGGCAACCCCTTTCAATGAAAGTGATTCTCGTCAGTTTCTGCTTGGGGCTACTTCAATAGGACACAAACCACAGCGATTGAACTTGGAACTACATTATTGTGCCAAGTTTCAAAGAGCTAGCACAAACCGTGTTTGATTTAGAGTTCCAACTACATGTATCCATATAGGAGAAAACAGAGTGAAACCTAAACATGAAAACGGTTACTGCAAAGGAATGGTTTAACCTAGAAGAACGAAATTTGGTGAGCCATGTGGGATTGGTGTACTGATCATTACCTGCAAGTATCATCAAGATTGGTTGAAAAAATATTTGCTGAGATTTCAGAAACTAGTAGTTTTTTGGAAGCTTGGCAACCCCTTTCAATGAAAGTGATTCTCGTCAGTTTCTGCTTGGGGCTACTTCAATAGGACACAAACCACAGCGATTGAACTTGGAACTACATTATTGTGGCAAGTTTCAAAGAGCTAGCACATACCGTGTTTGATTTAGAGTTCCAAATACATGTATCCATATAGGAGAAAACAGAGTGAAACCTAAACATGAAAACGGTTACTGCAAAGGAACGGTTTAACCTAGAAGAACGAAATTTGGTGAGCCAAGTGGGATTTGTGTATTGATCATTACCTGGAAGTATCATCAAGATTGGGTGAAAAAATGTTTGCTGAGATTTCAGGAAACTCGTAGTTTTTTGGACCTTGGCAAGCCCTTTCAATGAAAGTGATTCTCGTCAGTCTCTGCGTGGGGCTACTTCCATAGGACACAAACCATAGCGAGAGAACTTGGAACTAAATTATTGTGCCAAGTTTCAAAGAGCTAGCACAAACCGTGTTTGATTTAGAGTTCCAACTACATGTATCCATATAGGAGAAAACAGAGTGAAACCTAAACATGAAAACAGTTACTGCAAAGTAACGGTTTAACCTAGAAGAAGGAAATTTGGTGAGCCAAGTGGGACTGGTGTACTGATCCTTACCTGCAAGTATCATCAAGATTGGGTGAAAAAATGTTTGCTGAGATTTCAGGAAACTCGTAGGTTTGTGGAAGCTTGGCAACCCCTTCCAATGAATGTGATTCTCGTCAGTCTCTGCTTGGGGCTACTTCAATAGGACACAAACCATAGCAATAGAACTTGGAACTACATTATTGTGCCAAGTTTCAAAAGCTAGCGCAAACCGTGTTTGATTTAGAGTTCCAACTACATGTATCCATATAGGAGAAAACAGAGTGAAACCTAAACATGAAAACGGTTACTGCAAAGCAACGGTTTAACCTAGAAGAACGAAATTTGGTGAGCCAAGTGGGATTGGTGTACTGATAATTACCTGCAAGTATCATCAAGATTGGGTGAAAAAATGTTTGCTGAGATTTCAGGAAACTCGTAGTTTTGTGGAAGATTGGCAACACCTTCCAAAGAATGTGATTCTCGTCAGTCACTGCTTGTGGCTATTTCAATAGGACACAAACCATAGCGATAGAACTTGGAACTACATTATTGTGCCAAGTTTCAAAGAGCTAGCACAAACCGTGTTTGATTTAGACTTCCAAAAACATGTATCCATATAGGAGAAAACAGAGTGAAAACTAAACATGAAAACGGTTACTGCAAAGGAACGGTTTAACCTAGAATAATGAAATTTGGTGAGCCAAGTGGGATTGGTGTACTGATCATTACCTGCAAGTATCATCAAGATTGGGTGAAAAAATGTTTGCTGAGATTTCAGGAAACTCGTAGTTTTGTGGAAGCTTGGCAACACCTTCAAATGAATGTGATTCTCCTCAGTCTCTGCTTGGGGCTACTTCAATAGGACACAAACCATAGCGATAGAACTTGGAACTACATTATTGTGCCAAGTTTCAAAGAGCTAGCACAAACCGTGTTTGATTTAGAGTTCCAACTACATGTATCCATATAGGAGAAAACAGAGTGAAACCTAAGCATGAAAACGGTTACTGCAAAGGAACGGTTTAACCTAGAAGAACGAAATTTGGTGAGCCAAGTGGGACAGGTGTACTGATCATTACCTGCAAGTATCATCAAGATTGGGTGAAAAAATGTTTGCTGAGATTTCAGGAAACTCGTAGTGTTGTGGAAGCTTGGCAACACCTTCAAATGTATGTGATTCTCGTCAGTCTCTGCTTGGGGCTACTTCAATGGGACACAAACCATAGCGATAGAACTTGGAACTACATTATTGTGCCAAGTTTCAAAGAGCTAGCACAAACCGTGTTTGATTTAGAGTTCCAACTACATGTATCCATATAGGAGAAAACAGAGTGAAACCTAAACATGAAAACGGTTACTGCAAAGGAACGGTTTAACCTAGAAGAACGAAATTTGGTGAGCCAAGTGGGATTGGTGTACTGATCATTACCTGCCACTATCATCAATATTGGGTGAAAAAATGTTTGCTGAGATTTCAAGAAACTCGTAGTTTTTTGGAGCTTGGCAACCCCTTTCAATGAAAGTGATTCTCGTCAGTCTCTGCGTGGGGCAACTTCCATAGGACACAAACCATAGCGATAGAACTTGGAACTACATTATTGTGCCAAGTTTCAAAGAGCTAGCACAAACCGTGTTTGATTTAGAGTTCCAACTACATGTATCCATATAGGAGAAAACAGAGTGAAACCTAAACATGAAAACGGTTACTGCAAAGGAACGGTTTAACCTAGAAGAACGAAATTTGGTGAGCCAAGTCGGACTTGTGTACTGATCCTTACCTGCAAGTATTATCAAGATTGGGTGAAAAAATGTTTGCTGAGATTTCAGGAAACTCGTAGTTTTGTGAAAGCTTGGCAACACCTTCGAATGAATGTGATTCTCGTCAGTCTCTGCTTGGGGCTACTTCAATAGGACACAAACCATAGCGATAGAACTTGGAACTACATTATTGTGCCAAGTTTCAAAGAGCTAGCACAAACCGTGTTTGATTTAGAGTTCCAACTACATGTATCCATATAGGAGAAAACAGAGTGAAACGTAAACATGAAAACGGTTACTGCAAAGGAACGGTTTAACCTAGAAGAACGAAATTTGGTGAGCCAAGTGGGACTGGTGTACTGATCATTACCTGCAAGTATCATCAAGATTGGGTGAAAAAATGTTTGCTGAGATTTCAGGAAACTCGTAGTTTTGTGGAAGCTTGCCAACCCCTTTCAATGAATGTGATTCTCGTCAGTCTCTGCTTGGGGCTACTTCAATAGGACACAAACCATAGCGATAGAACTTGGAACTACATTATTGTGCCAAGTTTCAAAGAGCTAGCACAAACCGTGTTTGATTTAGAGTTCCAACTACATGTATCCATATAGGAGAAAACAGAGTGAAACCTAAACATGAAAACGGTTACTGCAAAGGAATGGTTTAACCTAGAAGAACGAAATTTGGTGAACCAAGTGGGATTGGTGTACTGATCATTACCTGCAAGTATCATCAAGATTGGTTGAAAAAATGTTTGCTGATATTTCTGGAAACTCGTAGTTTTTTATAGCTTGGCAACCCCTTCCAATGAATGAGATTCTCGTCAGTCCCTGCTTGGGGCTACTTCAATAGGACACAAAGCATAGCGATAGAACTTGGAATTACATTATTGTGCCAAGTTTCAATGAGCTTGCACAAACCGTGTTTGATTTAGAGTTCAAACTACATATATCCTTATAGGAGAAAACAGAGTGAAATCTAAACATGAAAACGGTTTCTGCAAAGGAACCGTTTATCCTAGAAGAACGAAATTTGGTGAGCCAAGTGGGATTGGTGTACTTATCATTATATGCCAGTGTCATCAAGATTGGGTGAAAAAATGTTTGCTGAGATTTCAGGAAACTCGTAGTTTCTTGGAGCTTGGCAACCCCTTTCAATGAAAGTGATTCTCGTCAGTCTCTGCGTCGGGCAACTTCCATAGGACACAAACCATAGCGATAGAACTTGGAACTACATTATTGTGCCAAGTTTCAAAGAGCTAGCACAAACCATGTTTGATTTAGACTTCCAACTACATGTATCCATATAGGAGAAAACAGAGTGAAACCTAAACATGAAAACGGTTACTGCAAAGGAACGGTTTAACCTAGAAGAACGAAATTTGGTGAGCCAAGTGGGATTGGTGTACTGATCATTACCTGCAAGTATCATCAAGATTGGGTGAAAAAATGTTTGCTGAGATTTCAGGAAACTCGTAGATTTGTGGAAGCTTGGCGACCCCTTCCAATGAATGTGATTCTCGTCAGTCTCTTCTTGGCGCTTCTTCAATAGGACACAAACCATAGCGATAGAACTTGGAACTACATTATTGTGCCAAGTTTCAAAGAGCTAGCACAAACCGTGTTTGATTTAGATTTCCAACTACATGTATCCATATAGGAGAAAACAGAGTGAAACCTAAACATGAAAACGGTTACTGCAGTGGAACGGTTTAACCTAGAAGAACGAAATTTGGTGAGCCAAGTGGGATTGGTGTACTGATCATTACCTGCCAGTATTATCAAGATTGGGTGAAAAAATGTTTGCTGAGATTTCAGGAAACTCGTAGTTTTTTGGAAGCTTGGCAACCCCTTTCAATGAAAGTGATTCTCGTCAGTCTCTGCTTGGGGCTACTTCAAAAGGACACCAACCATAGCGATAGAACTTGAAACTTCATTATTGTGCCAAATTTCAAAGAGCTAACAGAAACCGTGTTTGATTTAGAGTTCCAAATACATGTATCCATATAGGAGAAAACAGAGTGAAACCTAATCATGAAAACGGTTACTGCAAAGGAACCGTTTATCCTAGAAGAACGAAATTTGGTGAGCCAAGTGGAATGGTGTACTTATCATTATATGCCAGTATCATCAAGATTGGGTGAAAAAATGTTTGCTGAGATTTCAGGAAACTCGTAGTTTTTTGGAGCTTGGGAACCCCTTTCAATGAAAGTGATTCTCGTCAGTCTCTGCTTGGGGCTACTTCCATAGGACACAAACCATAGCGATAGAACTTGGAACTACATTATTGTGCCAAGTTTCAAAGAGCTAGCACAAACCGTGTTTGATTTAGAGTTCCAACTACATGTATCCATATAGGAGAGAACAGAGTGAAACCTAAACATGAAAACGGTTACTGCAAAGCAACGGTTTAACCTAGAAGAACGAAATTTGGTGAGCCAATTGGGACTGGTGTACTGATCCTTACCTGCAAGTATCATCAAGATTGGGTGAAAAAATGTTTTCTGAGATTTCAGGAAACTCGTAGTTTTGTGGAAGCTTGGCAACACCTTCCAAAGAATGTCATTCTCGTCAGTCACTGCTTGGGGCTATTTCAATAGGACACAAACCATAGCGATAGAACTTGGAACTATATTATTGTGCCAAGTTTCAAAGAGCTAGCACAAACCGTGTTTGATTTAGACTTCCAACTACATGTATCCATATAGGAGAAAACAGAGTGAAAACTAAACATGAAAACGGTTACTGCAAAGGAACGGTTTAACCTAGAAGAACCAAATTTGGTGAGCCAAGTGGGATTGGTGTACTGATCATTACCTGCAAGTATCATCAAGATTGGGTGAAAAAATATTTGCTGAGATTTCAGAAACTAGTAGTTTTTTGGAAGCTTGGCAACCCCTTTCAATGAAAGTGATTCTCGTCAGTTTCTGCTTGGGGCTACTTCAATAGGACACAAACCACAGCGATTGAACTTGGAACTACATTATTGTGCCAAGTTTCAAAGAGCTAGCACAAACCGTGTTTGATTTAGAGTTCCAACTACATGTATCCATATAGGAGAAAACAGAGTGAAACCTAAACATGAAAACGGTTACTGCAAAGGAATGGTTTAACCTAGAAGAACGAAATTTGGTGAGCCAAGTCGGACTTGTGTACTGATCCTTACCTGCAAGTATTATCAAGATTGGGTGAAAAAATGTTTGCTGAGATTTCAGGAAACTCGTAGTTTTGTGAAAGCTTGGCAACACCTTCGAATGAATGTGTTTCTCGTCAGTCTCTGCTTGGGGCTACTTCAATAGGACACAAACCATAGCGATAGAACTTGGAACTACATTATTGTGCCAAGTTTCAAAGAGCTAGCACAAACCGTGTTTGATTTAGAGTTCCAACTACATGTATCCATATAGGAGAAAACAGAGTGAAACCTAAACATGAAAACGGTTACTGCAAAGGAACGGTTTAACCTAGAAGAACGAAATTTGGTGAGCCAAGTGGGACTGGTGTACTGATCATTACCTGCAAGTATCATCAAGATTGGGTGAAAAAATGTTTGCTGAGATTTCAGGAAACTCGTAGTTTTGTGGAAGCTTGCCAACCCCTTTCAATGAATGTGATTCTCGTCAGTCTCTGCTTGGGGCTACTTCAATAGGACACAAACCATAGCGATAGAACTTGGAACTACATTATTGTGCCAAGTTTCAAAGAGCTAGCACAAACCGTGTTTGATTTAGAGTTCCAACTACATGTATCCATATAGGAGAAAACAGAGTGAAACCTAAACATGAAAACGGTTACTGCAAAGGAATGGTTTAACCTAGAAGAACGAAATTTGGTGAGCCAAGTGGGATTGGTGTACTGATCATTACCTGCAAGTATCATCAAGATTGGGTGAAAAAATCTTTGCTGATATTTCTGGAAACTCGTAGTTTTTTATAGCTTGGCAACCCCTTCCAATGAATGAGATTCTCGTCAGTCCCTGCTTGGGGCTACTTCAATAGGACACAAAGCATAGCGATAGAACTTGGAATTACATTATTGTGCCAAGTTTCAATGAGCTTGCACAAACCGTGTTTGATTTAGAGTTCAAACTACATATATCCTTATAGGAGAAAACAGAGTGAAATCTAAACATGAAAACGGTTTCTGCAAAGGAACCGTTTATCCTAGAAGAACGAAATTTGGTGAGCCAAGTGGGATTGGTGTACTTATCATTATATGCCAGTGTCATCAAGATTGGGTGAAAAAATGTTTGCTGAGATTTCAGGAAACTCGTAGTTTCTTGGAGCTTGGCAACCCCTTTCAATGAAAGTGATTCTCGTCAGTCTCTGCGTCGGGCAACTTCCATAGGACACAAACCATAGCGATAGAACTTGGAACTACATTATTGTGCCAAGTTTCAAAGAGCTAGCACAAACCATGTTTGATTTAGACTTCCAACTACATGTATCCATATAGGAGAAAACAGAGTGAAACCTAAACATGAAAACGGTTACTGCAAAGGAACGGTTTAACCTAGAAGAACGAAATTTGGTGAGCCAAGTGGGATTGGTGTACTGATCATTACCTGCAAGTATCATCAAGATTGGGTGAAAAAATGTTTGCTGAGATTTCAGGAAACTCGTAGTTTTGTGGAAGCTTGGCAACACCTTCCAAAGAATGTCATTCTCGTCAGTCACTGCTTGGGGCTATTTCAATAGGACACAAACCATAGCGATAGAACTTGGAACTATATTATTGTGCCAAGTTTCAAAGAGCTAGCACAAACCGTGTTTGATTTAGACTTCCAACTACATGTATCCATATAGGAGAAAACAGAGTGAAAACTAAACATGAAAACGGTTACTGCAAAGGAACGGTTTAACCTAGAAGAACCAAATTTGGTGAGCCAAGTGGGATTGGTGTACTGATCATTACCTGGAAGTATCATCAAGATTGGGTGAAAAAATGTTTGCTGAGATTTCAGGAAACTCGTAGTTTTTTGGAAGCTTGGCAACCCCTTTCAATGAAAGTGATTCTCGTCAGTTTCTGCTTGGGGCTACTTCAATAGGACACAAACCACAGCGATTGAACTTGGAACTACATTATTGTGCCAAGTTTCAAAGAGCTAGCACAAACCGTGTTTGATTTAGAGTTTCCAACTACATGTATCCATATAGGAGAAAACAGAGTGAAACCTAAACATGAAAACGGTTACTGCAAAGGAATGGTTTAACCTAGAAGAACGAAATTTGGTGAGCCATGTGGGATTGGTGTACTGATCATTACCTGCAAGTATCATCAAGATTGGTTGAAAAAATATTTGCTGAGATTTCAGAAACTAGTAGTTTTTTGGAAGCTTGGCAACCCCTTTCAATGAAAGTGATTCTCGTCAGTTTCTGCTTGGGGCTACTTCAATAGGACACAAACCACAGCGATTGAACTTGGAACTACAATATTGTGGCAAGTTTCAAAGAGCTAGCGCATACCGTGTTTGATTTAGAGTTCCAACTACATGTATCCATATAGGAGAAAACAGAGTGAAACCTAAACATGAAAACGGTTACTGCAAAGGAACGGTTTAACCTAGAAGAACGAAATTTGGTGAGCCAATTTGGATTTTTGTATTGATCATTACCTGGAAGTATCATCAAGATTGGGTGAAAAAATGTTTGCTGAGATTTCAGGAAACTCGTAGTTTTTTGGACCTTGGCAAGCCCTTTCAATGAAAGTGATTCTCGTCAGTCTCTGCGTGGGGCTACTTCCATAGGACACAAACCATAGCGAGAGAACTTGGAACTAAATTATTGTGCCAAGTTTCAAAGAGCTAGCACAAACCGTGTTTGATTTAGAGTTCCAACTACATGTATCCATATAGGAGAAAACAGAGTGAAACCTAAACATGAAAACAGTTACTGCAAAGTAACGGTTTAACCTAGAAGAAGGAAATTTGGTGAGCCAAGTGGGACTGGTGTACTGATCCTTACCTGCAAGTATCATCAAGATTGGGTGAAAAAATGTTTGCTGAGATTTCAGGAAACTCGTAGGTTTGTGGAAGCTTGGCAACCCCTTCCAATGAATGTGATTCTCGTCAGTCTCTGCTTGGGGCTACTTCAATAGGACACAAACCATAGCAATAGAACTTGGAACTACATTATTGTGCCAAGTTTCAAAGAGCTAGCGCAAACCGTGTTTGATTTAGAGTTCCAACTACATGTATCCATATAGGAGAAAACAGAGTGAAACCTAAACATGAAAACGGTTACTGCAAAGCAACGGTTTAACCTAGAAGAACGAAATTTGGTGAGCCAAGTGGGATTGTTGTACTGATCATTACCTGCAAGTATCATCAAGATTGGGTGAAAAAATGTTTGCTGAGATTTCAGGAAACTCGTAGTTTTGTGGAAGATTGGCAACACCTTCCAAAGAATGTGATTCTCGTCAGTCACTGCTTGGGGCTATTTCAATAGGACACAAACCATAGAGATAGAACTTGGAACTACATTATTGTGCCAAGTTTCAAAGAGCTAGCACAAACCGTGTTTGATTTAGACTTCCAAAAACATGTATCCATATAGGAGAAAACAGAGTGAAAACTAAACATGAAAACGGTTCCTGCAAAGGAACGGTTTAACCTAGAATAATGAAATTTGGTGAGCCAAGTGGGATTGGTGTACTGATCATTACCTGCAAGTATCATCAAGATTGGGTGAAAAAATGTTTGCTGAGATTTCAGGAAACTCGTAGTTTTGTGGAAGCTTGGCAACACCTTCAAATGAATGTGATTCTCCTCAGTCTCTGCTTGGGGCTACTTCAATAGGACACAAACCATAGCGATAGAACTTGGAACTACATTATTGTGCCAAGTTTCAAAGAGCTAGCACAAACCGTGTTTGATTTAGAGTTCCAAATACATGTATCCATATAGGAGAAAACAGAGTGAAACCTAAGCATGAAAACGGTTACTGCAAAGGAACGGTTTAACCTAGAAGAACGAAATTTGGTGAGCCAAGTGGGACAGGTGTACTGATCCTTACCTGCAAGTATCATCAAGATTGGGTGAAAAAATGTTTGCTGAGATTTCAGGAAACTCGTAGTTTTGTGGAAGCTTGGCAACACCTTCAAATGTATGTGATTCTCGTCAGTCTCTGCTTGGGGCTACTTCAATAGGACACAAACCATAGCGATAGAACTGGAACTACATTATTGTGCCAAGTTTCAAAGAGCTAGCACAAACCGTGTTTGATTTAGAGTTCCAACTACATGTATCCATATAGGAGAAAACAGAGTGAAACCTAAACATGAAAACGGTTACTGCAAAGGAACGGTTTAACCTAGAAGAACGAAATTTGGTGAGCCAAGTGGGATTGGTGTACTGATCATTACCTGACACTATCATCAATATTGGGTGAAAAAATGTTTGCTGAGATTTCAGGAAACTCGTAGTTTTTTGGAGCTTGGCAACCCCTTTCAATGAAAGTGATTCTCGTCAGTCTCTGCGTGGGGCTACTTCCATAGGACACAAACCATAGCGATAGAACTTGGAACTACATTATTGTGCCAAGTTTCAAAGAGCTAGCACAAACCGTGTTTGATTTAGAGTTCCAACTACATTTATCCATATCGGAGAAAACAGAGTGAAACCTAAACATGAAAACGGTTACTGCAAAGGAACGGTTTAACCTAGAAGAACGAAATTTGGTGAGCCAAGTGGGATTGGTGGACTTATCATTACCTCCCAGTATCATCAAGATTGGGTGAGAAAATGTTTGCTGAGATTTCAGGAAACTCGTAGTTTTTTGGAGCTTGGCAACCCCTTTCAATGAAAGTGATTCTCGTCAGTCTCTGCTTGGGGCTACTTCCATAGGACACAAACCATAGCGATAGAACTTGGAACTACATTATTGTGCCAAGTTTGAAAGAGCTGGCACAAACCGTGTTTGATTTAGAGTTCCAACTACATGTATCCATATAGGAGAAAACAGAGTGAAACCTAAACATGAAAACGGTTACTGCAAAGCAACGGTTTAACCTAGAAGAACGAAATTTGGTGAGCCAAGTGGGATTGGTGTACTGATCATTACCTGCAAGTATCATCAAGATTGGGTGAAAAAATGTTTGCTGAGATTTCAGGAAACTCGTAGTTTTTTGGAGCTTGGCAACACCTTTCAATGAAAGTGATTCTCGTCAGTCTCTGCTTGGGGCTACTTCAATAGGACACAAACCATAGCGATAGAACTTGGAACTACATTATTGTGCCAAGTTTCAAAGAGCTAGCACAAACCGTGTTTTATTTAGACTTCCAACTACATGTATCCATATAGGAGAAAACAGAGTGAAACCTAAACATGAAAACGGTTACTGCAAAGGAACGGTTTAACCTAGAAGAATGAAATTTGGTGAGCCAAGTGGGATTGGTGTACTTATAATTACCTGCCAGTATCATCAAGATTGGGTGAAAAAATGTTTGCTGAGATTTCAGGAAACTCGTAGTTTTTTGGAAGCTTGGAAACCCCTTTCAATGAAAGTGATTCTCTTCAGTCTCTGCTTATGGCTACCTCAATAGGACACAAACCATAGCGAGAGAACTTGGAACTACATTATTGTGCCAAGTTTCAATGAGCTTGCACAAACCGTGTTTGATTTAGAGTTCCAACTACATATATCCATATAGGAGAAAACAGAGTGAAACCTAAACATGAAAACGGTTTCTGCAAAGGAACCGTTTATCTTAGAAGAACGAAATTTGGTGAGCCAAGTGGGATTGGTGTACTTATCATTATATGCCAGTATCATCAAGATTGGGTGAAAAAATGTTTGCTGAGATTTCAGGAAACTCGTAGTTTTTTGGAGCTTGGCAACCCCTTTCAATGAAAGTGATTCTCGTCAGTCTCTGCTTCGGGCTACTTACATAGGACACAAACCATAGCGATAGAACTTGGAACTACATTATTGTGCCAAGTTTCAAAGAGCTAGCACAAACCGTGTTTGATTTAGAGTTCCAACTACATGTATCCATATAGGAGAAAACAGAGTGAAACCTAAACATGAAAACGGTTACTGCAAAGGAACGGTTTAACCTAGAAGAACGAAATTTGGTGAGCCAAGTGGGATTGGTGTACTGATCATTACCTGCAAGTATCATCAAGATTGGGTGAAAAAATGTTTGCTGAGATTTCAGGAAACTCGTAGTTTTGTGGAAGCTTGGCAACACCTTCAAATGAATGTGATTCTCCTCAGTCTCTGCTTGGGGCTACTTCAATAGGACACAAAAACATAGCGATAGAACTTGGAACTACATTATTGTGCCAAATTTCAAAGAGCTAACAGAAACCGTGTTTGATTTAGAGTTCTAATTACATGTATCCATATAGGAGAAAACAGAGTGAAACCTAAACATGAAAACGGTTACTGCAAAGGAACCGTTTAACCTAGAAGAACGAAATTTGGTGAGCCAAGTGGGATTGGTGTACTGATCATTACCTGCCAGTATCATGAAGATTGGGTGAAAAAATGTTTGCTGAGATTTCAGGAAACTCGTAGTTTTTTAGAAGCTTGGCAACCCCTTTTAATGAAAGTGATTCTCGTAAGTCTCTGCTTGGGGCTACTTCAATAGGACACAAACCATAGCGATAGAACTTGGAACTACATTATTGTGCCAAATTTCAAAGAGCTAACAGAAACCGTGTTTGATTTAGACATCCAACTACATGTATCCATATAGGAGAAAACAGAGTGAAACCTAAATATGAAAACGGTTACTGCAAAGGAACGGTTTAACCTAGAAGAACGAAATTTGGTGAGCCAAGTGGGATTGGTGTACTGATCATTACCTGGAAGTATAATCAAGATTGGGTGAAAAAATGTTTGCTGAGATTTCAGGAAACTCGTAGTTTTTTGGAGCTTGGCAACCCCTTTCAATGAAAGTGATTCTCCTCAGTCTCTGCGTGGGGCTACTTCCATAGGACACAAATCATAGCGATAGAACTTGGAACTACATTATTGTGCCAAGTTTCAAAGAGCTAGCACAAACCGTGTTTGATTTAGAGTTCCAACTACATGTATCCATATAGGAGAAAACAGAGTGAAACCTAAACATGAAAACGGTTACTGCAAAGGAACGGTTTAACCTAGAAGAACGAAATTTGGTGAGCCAAGTGGGATTGGTGTACTTATCATTACCTGCAAGTATCATCAAGATTGGGTGAAAAAATGTTTGCTAAAATTTCTGGAAATTCGTAGTTTTTTATAGCTTGGCAAACCCTTCCAATGAATGTGATCCTCGTCAGTCCCTGCTTGGGGCTATTTCAATAGGACACAAACCCTAGCGATAGAACTTGGAACTACATTATTCTGTAAAGTTTCAAAGAGCTAGCACAAACCGTGTTTGATTTAGAATTCCAACTACATGTATCCATATAGGAGAAAACAGAGTGAAAACTAAACATGAAAACGGTTACTGCAAAGGAACGGTTTAACCTAGAAGAACGAAATTTGGTGAGCCAAGTGGGATTGGTGTACTGATCATTACCTGCAAGTATCATCAAGATTGGGTGAAAAAATGTTTGCTGAGATTTCAGGAAACTCGTAGTTTTTTGGAAGCGTGGCAACCCCTTTCAATGAAAGTGATTCTCGTCAGTCTCTTCTTGGGGCTACTTCAATAGGACACAAACCATAGCGATAGAACTTGGAACTACATTATTGTGCCAAGTTTCAAAGAGCTAGCACAAACCGTGTTTGATTTAGACTTCCAACTACATGTATCCATATAGGAGAAAACAGAGTGAAATCTAAACATGAAAACGGTTACTGCAAAGGAACGGTTTAACCTAGAAGAACGAAATTTGGTGAGCCAAGTGGGATTGGTGTACTTATCATTACCTGCCAGTATCATCAAGATTGGGTGAGAAAATGTTTGCTGAGATTTCAGGAAACTCGTAGTTTTTTGGAGCTTGGCAACCCCTTTCAATGAAAGTGATTCTTGTCAGTCTCTGCGTGGGGCTACTTCAATAGGACACAAACCATAGCGATAGAACTTGGAACTACATTATTGTGCCAAGTTTCAAAGAGCTAGCACAAACCGTGTTTGATTTAGAGTTCCAACTACATGTATCCATATAGGAGAAAACAGAGTGAAACCTAAGCATGAAAGCGCTTACTGTAAAGGAACGGTTTAACCTAGAAGAACGAAATTTAGTGAGCCAAGTGGGACAGGTGTACTGATCCTTACCTGCAACTATCATCAAGATTGGGTGAAAAAATGTTTGCTGAGATTTCAGGAAACTCGTAGTTTTGTGGAAGCTTGCCAACGCCTTTCAATGAATGTGATTCTCGTCAGTCTCTGCTTGGGGCTACTTCAATAAAACACCAACCATAGCGATAGAACTTGGAACTACTTTATTGTGCCAAATTTCAAAGAGCTAACAGAAACCGTGTTTGATTTAGAGTTCCAACTACATGTATCCATATAGGAGAAAACAGAGTGAAACCTAAACATGAAAACGGTTACTGCAAAGGAACGGTTTAACCTAGAAGAACGAAATTTGGTGAGCCAAGTGGGATTGGTGTACTGATCATTACCTGCAAGTATCATCAAGATTGGGTGAAAAAATGTTTGCTGATATTTCTGGAAACTCGCAGTTTTTTATAGCTTGGCAACCCCTTCCAATGAATGAGATTCTCGTCAGTCCCTGCTTGGGGCGACTTCAATAGGACAAAAAGCATAGCGATAGAACTTGGAATTACATTATTGTGCCAAGTTTCAATGACCTTGCACAAACCGTGTTTGATTTAGAGTTCCAACTACATATATCCATATAGGAGAAAACAGAGTGAAACCTAAACATGAAAACGGTTTCTGCAAAGGAACCGTTTATCCTAGAAGAACGAAATTTGGTGAGCCAAGTGGGATTAGTGTACTTATCATTATATGCCAGTATCATCAAGATTGGGTGAAAAAATGTTTGCGGAGAATTCAGGAAACTCGTAGTTTTTTGGAGCTTGGCAACCCCTTTCAATGAAAGTGATTCTCGTCAGTCTCTGCTTGGGGATACTTCCATAGGACACCAACCATAGCGATAGAACTTGGAACTACATTATTGTGCCAAGTTTCAAAGAGCTAGCACAAACCGTGTTTGATTTAGAGTTCCAACTACATGTATCCATATAGGAGAAAACAGAGTGAAACCTAAGCATGAAAGCGCTTACTGTAAAGGAACGGTTTAACCTAGAAGAAAGAATTTAGTGAGCCAAGTGGGACTGGTGTACTGATCCTTACCTGCAAGTATCATCAAGATTGGGTGAAAAAATGTTTGCTGAGATTTCAGGAAACTCGTAGTTTTTTGGAGCTTGGCAACCCCTTTCAATGAAAGTGATTCTCGTCAGTCTCTGCTTCGGGCTACTTACATAGGACACAAACCATAGCGATAGAACTTGGAACTACATTATTGTGCCAAGTTTCAAAGAGCTAGCACAAACCGTGTTTGATTTAGAGTTCCAACTACATGTATCCATATAGGAGAAAACAGAGTGAAACCTAAACATGAAAACGGTTACTGCAAAGGAACGGTTTAACCTAGAAGAACGAAATTTGGTGAGCCAAGTGGGATTGGTGTACTGATCATTACCTGCAAGTATCATCAAGATTGGGTGAAAAAATGTTTGCTGAGATTTCAGGAAACTCGTAGTTTTGTGGAAGCTTGGCAACACCTTCAAATGAATGTGATTCTCCTCAGTCTCTGCTTGGGGCTACTTCAATAGGACACAAAACATAGCGATAGAACTTGGAACTACATTATTGTGCCAAATTTCAAAGAGCTAACAGAAACCGTGTTTGATTTAGAGTTCTAATTACATGTATCCATATAGGAGAAAACAGAGTGAAACCTAAACATGAAAACGGTTACTGCAAAGGAACCGTTTAACCTAGAAGAACGAAATTTGGTGAGCCAAGTGGGATTGGTGTACTGATCATTACCTGCCAGTATCATGAAGATTGGGTGAAAAAATATTTGCTGAGATTTCAGGAAACTCGTAGTTTTTTAGAAGCTTGGCAACCCCTTTTAATGAAAGTGATTCTCGTAAGTCTCTGCTTGGGGCTACTTCAATAGGACACAAACCATAGCGATAGAACTTGGAACTACATTATTGTGCCAAATTTCAAAGAGCTAACAGAAACCGTGTTTGATTTAGACATCCAACTACATGTATCCATATAGGAGAAAACAGAGTGAAACCTAAATATGAAAACGGTTACTGCAAAGGAACGGTTTAACCTAGAAGAACGAAATTTGGTGAGCCAAGTGGGATTGGTGTACTGATCATTACCTGGAAGTATAATCAAGATTGGGTGAAAAAATGTTTGCTGAGATTTCAGGAAACTCGTAGTTTTTTGGAGCTTGGCAACCCCTTTCAATGAAAGTGATTCTCCTCAGTCTCTGCGTGGGGCTACTTCCATAGGACACAAATCATAGCGATAGAACTTGGAACTACATTATTGTGCCAAGTTTCAAAGAGCTAGCACAAACCGTGTTTGATTTAGAGTTCCAACTACATGTATCCATATAGGAGAAAACAGAGTGAAACCTAAACATGAAAACGGTTACTGCAAAGGAACGGTTTAACCTAGAAGAACGAAAATTTGGTGAGCCAAGTGGGATTGGTGTACTTATCATTACCTGCAAGTATCATCAAGATTGGGTGAAAAAATGTTTGCTAAAATTTCTGGAAATTCGTAGTTTTTTATAGCTTGGCAAACCCTTCCAATGAATGTGATCCTCGTCAGTCCCTGCTTGGGGCTATTTCAATAGGACACAAACCCTAGCGATAGAACTTGGAACTACATTATTCTGTAAAGTTTCAAAGAGCTAGCACAAACCGTGTTTGATTTAGAATTCCAACTACATGTATCCATATAGGAGAAAACAGAGTGAAAACTAAACATGAAAACGGTTACTGCAAAGGAACGGTTTAACCTAGAAGAACGAAATTTGGTGAGCCAAGTGGGATTGGTGTACTGATCATTACCTGCAAGTATCATCAAGATTGGGTGAAAAAATGTTTGCTGAGATTTCAGGAAACTCGTAGTTTTTTGGAAGCGTGGCAACCCCTTTCAATGAAAGTGATTCTCGTCAGTCTCTTCTTGGGGCTACTTCAATAGGACACAAACCATAGCGATAGAACTTGGAACTACATTATTGTGCCAAGTTTCAAAGAGCTAGCACAAACCGTGTTTGATTTAGACTTCCAACTACATGTATCCATATAGGAGAAAACAGAGTGAAATCTAAACATGAAAACGGTTACTGCAAAGGAACGGTTTAACCTAGAAGAACGAAATTTGGTGAGCCAAGTGGGATTGGTGTACTTATCATTACCTGCCAGTATCATCAAGATTGGGTGAGAAAATGTTTGCTGAGATTTCAGGAAACTCGTAGTTTTTTGGAGCTTGGCAACCCCTTTCAATGAAAGTGATTCTTGTCAGTCTCTGCGTGGGGCTACTTCAATAGGACACAAACCATAGCGATAGAACTTGGAACTACATTATTGTGCCAAGTTTCAAAGAGCTAGCACAAACCGTGTTTGATTTAGAGTTCCAACTACATGTATCCATATAGGAGAAAACAGAGTGAAACCTAAGCATGAAAGCGCTTACTGTAAAGGAACGGTTTAACCTAGAAGAACGAAATTTAGTGAGCCAAGTGGGACTGGTGTACTGATCCTTACCTGCAAGTATCATCAAGATTGGGTGAAAAAATGTTTGCTGAGATTTCAGGAAACTCGTAGTTTTGTGGAAGCTTGCCAACGCCTTTCAATGAATGTGATTCTCGTCAGTCTCTGCTTGGGGCTACTTCAATAAAACACCAACCATAGCGATAGAACTTGGAACTACTTTATTGTGCCAAATTTCAAAGAGCTAACAGAAACCGTGTTTGATTTAGAGTTCCAACTACATGTATCCATATAGGAGAAAACAGAGTGAAACCTAAACATGAAAACGGTTACTGCAAAGGAACGGTTTAACCTAGAAGAACGAAATTTGGTGAGCCAAGTGGGATTGGTGTACTGATCATTACCTGCAAGTATCATCAAGATTGGGTGAAAAAATGTTTGCTGATATTTCTGGAAACTCGCAGTTTTTTATAGCTTGGCAACCCCTTCCAATGAATGAGATTCTCGTCAGTCCCTGCTTGGGGCGACTTCAATAGGACACAAAGCATAGCGATAGAACTTGGAATTACATTATTGTGCCAAGTTTCAATGACCTTGCACAAACCGTGTTTGATTTAGAGTTCCAACTACATATATCCATATAGGAGAAAACAGAGTGAAACCTAAACATGAAAACGGTTTCTGCAAAGGAACCGTTTATCCTAGAAGAACGAAATTTGGTGAGCCAAGTGGGATTAGTGTACTTATCATTATATGCCAGTATCATCAAGATTGGGTGAAAAAATGTTTGCGGAGAATTCAGGAAACTCGTAGTTTTTTGGAGCTTGGCAACCCCTTTCAATGAAAGTGATTCTCGTCAGTCTCTGCTTGGGGATACTTCCATAGGACACCAACCATAGCGATAGAACTTGGAACTACATTATTGTGCCAAATTTCAAAGAGCTAACAGAAACCGTGTTTGATTTAGAGTTCCAACTACATGTATCCATATAGGAGAAAACAGAGTGAAACCTAAACATGAAAACGGTTACTGCAAAGGAACGGTTTAACCTAAAAGAACGATATTTGGTGAGCCAAGTGGGATTGGTGTACTGATCATTACCTGCAAGTATCATCAAGATTGGGTGAAAAAATGTTTGCTGAGATTTCAGGAAACTCGTAGTTTTTTGGAAGCTTGGCAACCCCTTTCAATGAAAGTGATTCTCGTCAGTCTCTTCTTGGGGCTACTTCAATAGGGCACAAACCATAGCGATAGAACTTGGAACTACATTATTGTGGCAAATTTCAAAGAGCTAGCACATACCGTGTTTGATTTAGACTTCCAACTACATGTATCCATATAGGAGACAACAGAGTGAAACCTAAACATGAAAACGGTTACTGCAAAGGAACGGTTTAACCTAGAAGAACGAAATTTGGTGAGCCAAGTGGGACTGGTATACTGATCCTTACCTGCAAGTATCATCAAGATTGGGTGAAAAAATGTTTGCTGAGATTTCAGGAAACTCGTTGTTTTGAGGAAGCTTGGCAACACCTTCAAATGAATGTGATTCTCGTCAGTCTCTGCTTGGGGCCTCTTCCATAGGACACAAACCATAGCGATAGAACTTGGAACTACATTATTGTGCAAAGTTTCAAAGAGCCAGCACAAACCGTGTTTGATTTAGAGTTCCAACTACATGTATCCATATAGGAGAAAACAGAGTGAAACCTAAACATGAAAACGGTTACTGCAAAGGAACGGTTTAACCAAGAAGAACTAAATTTGGTGAGCCAAGTGGGATTGGTGTACTGATCATTACCTGCCACTATCATCAAGACTGGGTGAAAAAATGTTTGCTGAGATTTCAGAAACTAGTAGTTTTTTGGAAGCTTGGCAACCCCTTTCAATGAAAGTGATTCTCGTCAGTCTCTGCTTGGGGCTACTTCAATAGGACACAAACCATAGCGATAGAACTTGGAACTACATTATTGTGCCAAATTTCAATGAGCTAACAGAAACCGTGTTTGATTTAGAGTTCCAACTACATGTATCCATATAGGAGAAAACAGAGTGAAACCTAAACATGAAAACGGTTACTGCAAAGGAACGGTTTAACCTAGAAGAACGAAATTTGGTGAGCCAAGTGGGATTGGTGTACTCATCATTACCTGCAAGTATCATCAAGATTGGGTGAAAAAAAGTTTGCTGATATTTCTGAAAACTCGCAGTTTTTTATAGCTTGGCAACCCCTTCCAATGAATGAGATTCTCGTCAGTCCCTGCTTGGGGCTACTTCAATAGGACACAAAGCATAGCGATAGAACTTGGAATTACATTATTGTGCCAAGTTTCAATGAGCTTGCACAAACCGTGTTTGATTTAGAGTTCCAACTACATGTATCCATATAGGAGAAAACAGAGTGAAACCTAAACATGAAAACGGTTACTGTAAAGCAACGGTTTAACTTAGAAGAACGAAATTTGGTGAGCCAAGTGGGATTGGTGTACTGATCATTACCTGCCAGTATCATCAAGATTGGCTGAAAAAATGTTTGCTGAGATTTCAGGAAACTCGTAGTTTTTTGGAGCTTGGCAACCCCTTTCAATGAAACTGATTCTCGTCAGTCTCTGCTTGGGGCTACTTACATAGGACACAAACCATAGCGATAGAACTTGGAACTACATTATTGTGCCAAGTTTCAAAGAGCTAGCACAAACCGTGTTTGATTTAGAGTTCCAACTACATGTATCCATATAGGAGAAAACAGAGTGAAACCTAAGCATGAAAACGCTTACTGCAAAGGAACGGTTTAACCTAGAAGAACGAAATTTGGTGAGCTAAGTGGGACTGGTATACTGTTCCTTACCTGCAAGTATCATCAAGATTGGGTGAAAAAATGTTTGCTGAGATTTCAGGAAACTCGTAGTTTTGTGGAAGCTTGGCAACACCATCAAATGAATGTGATTCTCGTCAGTCACTGCTTGGGGCTACTTCCATAGGACACAAACCATAGCGATAGAACTTTGAACTACATTATTGTGCAAAGTTTCAAAGAGCCAGCAAAAACCGTGTTTGATTTAGAGTTCCAACTACATGTATCCATATAGAGGAAACAGAGTGAAACCCAAACATGAAAACGGTTACTGCAAAGGAACGGTTTAACCTAGAAGAACGAAATTTGGTGAGCCAAGTGGGATTGGTGTACTGATCATTACCTGCCATATCATCAAGACTGGGTGAAAAAATGTTTGCTGAGATTTCAGAAACTAGTAGTTTTTTGGAAGCCTGGCAACCCCTTTCAATGAAAGTGATTCTCGTCTGTCTCTGCTTGGGGCTACTTCAAGGACACAAACCATAGCGATAGAACTTGGAACTACATTATTGTGCAAAGTTTCAAAGAGCCAGCACAAACCGTGTTTGATTTAGAGTTCCAACTACATGTATCCATATAGGAGAAAACAGAGTGAAACCTAAACATGAAAACGGTTACTGCAAAGGAACGGTTTAACCTAGAAGAACGAAATTTGGTGAGCCAAGTGGGATTGGTGTACTGATCATTACCTGCAAGTATCATCAAGATTGGGTGAAAAAATGTTTGCTGATATTTCTGGAAACTCGCAGTTTTTTATAGCTTGGCAACCCCTTCCAATGAATGAGATTCTCGTCAGTCCCTGCTTGGGGCAACTTCAATAGGACACAAAGCATAGCGATAGAACTTGGAATTACATTATTGTGCCAAGTTTGAATGACCTTGCACAAACCGTGTTTGATTTAGAGTTCCAACTACATATATCCATATAGGAGAAAACAGAGTGAAACCTAAACATGAAAACGGTTTCTGCAAAGGAACCGTTTATCCTAGAAGAACGAAATTTGGTGAGCCAAGTGGGATTGGTGTACTGATCATTACCTGCAAGTATCATCAAGATTGGGTGAAAAAATGTTTGCGGGGATTTCAGGAAACTCGTAGTTTTTTGGAGCTTGGCAACCCCTTTCAATAAAAGTGATTCTCGTCAGTCTCTGCTTGGGGATACTTCCATAGGACACCAACCATAGCGATAGAACTTGGAACTACATTATTGTGCCAAATTTCAAAGAGCTAACAGAAACCGTGTTTGATTTAGAGTTCCAACTACATGTATCCATATAGGAGAAAACAGAGTGAAACCTAAACATGAAAACGGTTACTGAAAGGAACGGTTTAACCTAGAAGAACGATATTTGGTGAGCCAAGTGGGATTGGTGTACTGATCATTACCTGCAAGTATCATCAAGATTGGGTGAAAAAATGTTTGCTGAGATTTCAGGAAACTCGTAGTTTTTTGGAAGCTTGGCAACCCCTTTCAATGAAAGTGATTCTCGTCAGTCTCTTCTTGGGGCTAATTCAATAGGGCACAAACCATAGCGATAGAACTTGGAACTACATTATTGTGGCAAATTTCAAAGAGCTAGCACATACCGTGTTTGATTTAGACTTCCAACTACATGTATCCATATAGGAGACAACAGAGTGAAACCTAAACATGAAAACGGTTACTGCAAAGGAACGGTTTAACCTAGAAGAACGAAATTTGGTGAGCCAAGTGGGATTGGTGTACTTATCATTATCTGCCATTATCATCAAGATTGGGTGAAAAAATGTTTGCTGAGATTTCAGGAAACTCGTAGTTTTTTGGAGCTTGGCAACCCCTTTCAATGAAAGTGATTCTCGTCAGTCTCTGCGTGGGGCTACTTCAATAGGACACAAACCATAGCGATAGAACTTGGAACTACATTATTGTGCCAAGTTTCAAAGAGCTAGCACAAACCGTGTTTGATTTAGAGTTCCAACTACATGTATCCATATAGGAGAAAACAGATTGAAACCTAAGCATGAAAACGCTTACTGCAAAGGAACGGTTTAACCTAGAAGAACGAAATTTGGTGAGCCAAGTGGGACTGGTATACTGATCCTTACCTGCAAGTATCATCAAGATTGGGTGAAAAAATGTTTGCTGAGATTTCAGGAAACTCGTAGTTTTGAGGAAGCTTGGCAACACCTTCAAATGAATGTGATTCTCGTCAGTCTCTGCTTGGGGCCTCTTCCATAGGACACAAACCATAGCGATAGAACTTGGAACTACATTATTGTGCAAAGTTTCAAAGAGCCAGCACAAACCGTGTTTGATTTAGAGTTCCAACTACATGTATCCATATAGGAGAAAACAGAGTGAAACCTAAACATGAAAACGGTTACTGCAAAGGAACGGTTTAACCTAGAAGAACGAAATTTGGTGAGCCAAGTGGGATTGGTGTACTGATCATTACCTGCCACTATCATCAAGACTGGGTGAAAAAATGTTTGCTGAGATTTCAGAAACTAGTAGTTTTTTGGAAGCTTGGCAACCCCTTTCAATGAAAGTGATTCTCGTCAGTCTCTGCTTGGGGCTACTTCAATAGGACACAAACCATAGCGATAGAACTTGGAACTACATTATTGTGCCAAATTTCAATGAGCTAACAGAAACCGTGTTTGATTTAGAGTTCCAACTACATGTATCCATATAGGAGAAAACAGAGTGAAACCTAAACATGAAAACGGTTACTGCAAAGGAACGGTTTAACCTAGAAGAACGAAATTTGGTGAGCCAAGTGGGATTGGTGTACTCATCATTACCTGCAAGTATCATCAAGATTGGGTGAAAAAAAGTTTGCTGATATTTCTGAAAACTCGCAGTTTTTTATAGCTTGGCAACCCCTTCCAATGAATGAGATTCTCGTCAGTCCCTGCTTGGGGCTACTTCAATAGGACACAAAGCATAGCGATAGAACTTGGAATTACATTATTGTGCCAAGTTTCAATGAGCTTGCACAAACCGTGTTTGATTTAGAGTTCCAACTACATGTATCCATATAGGAGAAAACAGAGTGAAACCTAAACATGAAAACGGTTACTGCAAAGGAACGGTTTAACCTAGCAGAACGAAATTTGGTGAGCCAAGTGGGATTGGTGTACTGATCATTATATGCCAGTGTCATCAAGATTGGGTGAAAAAATGTTTGCTGAGATTTCAGGAAACTCGTAGTTTTGTGGAAGCTTGGCAACACCTTCCAAAGAATGTGATTCTCGTCAGTCACTGCTTGGGGCTATTTCAATAGGACAGAAACCAGAGCGATAGAACTTGGAACTACATTATTGTGCCAAGTTTCAAAGAGCTAGCACAAACCGTGTTTGATTTAGACTTCCAAAAACATGTATCCATATAGGAGAAAACAGAGTGAAAACTAAACATGAAAACGGTTACTGCAAAGGAACGGTTTAACCTAGAAGAATGAAATTTGGTGAGCCAAGTGGGACTGGTGTACTGATCATTTCCTGGAAGTATCATCAAGCTTGGGTGAAAAAATGTTTGCGGAGATTTCAGGAAACTCGTAGTTTTTTGGAAGCTTGGCAACCCCTTTTAATGAAAGTGATTCTCGTCAGTCTCTGCTTGGGGCTACTTCAATAGGACACAAACCATAGAGATAGAACTTGGAACTACATTATTGTGCCAAATTTCAAAGAGCTAGCACATACCGTGTTTGATTTAGAGTTCCAACTACATGTATCCATATAGGAGAAAACAGAGTGAAACCTAAATATGAAAACGCTTACTGCAAAGGAACGGTTTAACCTAGAAGAACGAAATTTGGTGAGCCAAGTGGGATTGGTGTACTGATCATTACCTGGAAGTATAATCAAGATTGGGTGAAAAAATGTTTGCGGAGATTTCAGGAAACTCGTAGTTTTTTGGAGCTTGGCAACCCCTTTCAATGAAAGTGATTCTCCTCAGTCTCTGCGTGGGGCTACTTCCATAGGACACAAATCATAGCGATAGAACTTGGAACTACATTATTGTGCCAAGTTTCAAAGAGCTAGCACAAACCGTGTTTGATTTAGAGTTCCAACTACATGTATCCATATAGGAGAAAACAGAGTGAAACCTAAACATGAAAACGGTTACTGCAAAGGAACGGTTTAACCTAGAAGAACGAAATTTGGTGAGCCAAGTGGGATTGGTGTACTGATCAATACCTGCAAGTATCATCCAGATTGGGTGAAAAAATGTTTGCTGAGATTTCAGGAAATTCGTAGTTTTTTGGAGCTTGGCAACCCCTTTCAATGAAAGTGATTCTCGTCAGTCTCTGCGTGGGGCTACTTCCATAGGACACAAACCATAGCGATAGAACTTGGAACTACATTATTGTGCCAAGTTTCAAAGAGCTAGCACAAACCGTGTTTGATTTAGAGTTCCAACTACATGTATCCATATAGGAGAAAACAGAGTGAAACCTAAACATGAAAACGGTTACTGCAAAGGAACGGTTTAACCTAGAAGAACGAAATTTGGTGAGCCAAGTGGGATTGGTGTACTGATCATTACCTGCAAGTATCATCAAGATTGGGTGAAAAAATGTTTGCTGAGATTTCAGGAAACTCGTAGTTTTTTGGAAGCTTGGCAACCCCTTTCAATGAAAGTGATTCTCGTCAGTCTCTTCTTGGGGCTACTTCAATAGGACACAAACCATAGCGATAGAACTTGGAACTACATTATTGTGGCAAGTTTCAAAGAGCTAGCACATACCGTGTTTGATTTAGACTTCCAACTACATGTATCCATATAGGAGACAACAGAGTGAAACCTAAACATGAAAACGGTTACTGCAAAGGAACGGTTTAACCTAGAAGAACGAAATTTGGTGAGCCAAGTGGGATTGGTGTACTTATCATTACCTGCCATTATCATCAAGATTGGGTGAAAAAATGTTTGCTGAGATTTCAGGAAACTTGTAGTTTTTTGGAGCTTGGCAACCCCTTTCAATGAAAGTGATTCTCGTCAGTCTCTGCTGGGGCTACTTCAATAGGACACAAACCATAGCGATAGAACTTGGAACTACATTATTGTGCCAAGTTTCAAAGAGCTAGCACAAACCGTGTTTGATTTAGAGTTCCAACTACATGTATCCATATAGGAGAAAACAGATTGAAACCTAAGCATGAAAACGCTTACTGCAAAGGAACGGTTTAACCTAGAAGAACGAAATTTGGTGAGCCAAGTGGGACTGGTATACTGATCCTTACCTGCAAGTATCATCAAGATTGGGTGAAAAAATGTTTGCTGAGATTTCAGGAAACTCGTAGTTTTGAGGAAGCTTGGCAACACCTTCAAATGAATGTGATTCTCGTCAGTCTCTGCTTGGGGCCTCTTCCATAGGACACAAACCATAGCGATAGAACTTGGAACTACATTATTGTGCAAAGTTTCAAAGAGCCAGCACAAACCGTGTTTGATTTAGAGTTCCAACTACATGTATCCATATAGGAGAAAACAGAGTGAAACCTAAACATGAAAACGGTTACTGCAAAGGAACGGTTTAACCTAGAAGAACGAAATTTGGTGAGCCAAGTGGGATTGGTGTACTGATCATTACCTGCCACTATCATCAAGACTGGGTGAAAAAATGTTTGCTGAGATTTCAGAAACTAGTAGTTTTTTGGAAGCTTGGCAACCCCTTTCAATGAAAGTGATTCTCGTCAGTCTCTGCTTGGGGCTACTTCAATAGGACACAAACCATAGCGATAGAACTTGGAACTACATTATTGTGCCAAATTTCAATGAGCTAACAGAAACCGTGTTTGATTTAGAGTTCCAACTACATGTATCCATATAGGAGAAAACAGAGTGAAACCTAAACATGAAAACGGTTACTGCAAAGGAACGGTTTAACCTAGAAGAACGAAATTTGGTGAGCCAAGTGGGATTGGTGTACTCATCATTACCTGCAAGTATCATCAAGATTGGGTGAAAAAAAGTTTGCTGATATTTCTGAAAACTCGCAGTTTTTTATAGCTTGGCAACCCCTTCCAATGAATGAGATTCTCGTCAGTCCCTGCTTGGGGCTACTTCAATAGGACACAAAGCATAGCGATAGAACTTGGAATTACATTATTGTGCCAAGTTTCAATGAGCTTGCACAAACCGTGTTTGATTTAGAGTTCCAACTACATGTATCCATATAGGAGAAAACAGAGTGAAACCTAAACATGAAAACGGTTACTGTAAAGCAACGGTTTAACTTAGAAGAACGAAATTTGGTGAGCCAAGTGGGATTGGTGTACTGATCATTACCTGCAAGTATCATCAAGATTGGGTGAAAAAATGTTTGCTGAGATTTCAGGAAACTCGTAGTTTTGTGGAAGCTTGGCAACACCTTCCAAAGAATGTGATTCTCGTCAGTCACTGCTTGGGGCTATTTCAATAGGACAGAAACCAGAGCGATAGAACTTGGAACTACATTATTGTGCCAAGTTTCAAAGAGCTAGCACAAACCGTGTTTGATTTAGACTTCCAAAAACATGTATCCATATAGGAGAAAACAGAGTGAAAACTAAACATGAAAACGGTTACTGCAAAGGAACGGTTTAACCTAGAAGAATGAAATTTGGTGAGCCAAGTGGGACTGGTGTACTGATCATTTCCTGGAAGTATCATCAAGCTTGGGTGAAAAAATGTTTGCGGAGATTTCAGGAAACTCGTAGTTTTTTGGAAGCTTGGCAACCCCTTTTAATGAAAGTGATTCTCGTCAGTCTCTGCTTGGGGCTACTTCAATAGGACACAAACCATAGAGATAGAACTTGGAACTACATTATTGTGCCAAATTTCAAAGAGCTAGCACATACCGTGTTTGATTTAGAGTTCCAACTACATGTATCCATATAGGAGAAAACAGAGTGAAACCTAAATATGAAAACGCTTACTGCAAAGGAACGGTTTAACCTAGAAGAACGAAATTTGGTGAGCCAAGTGGGATTGGTGTACTGATCATTACCTGGAAGTATAATCAAGATTGGGTGAAAAAATGTTTGCGGAGATTTCAGGAAACTCGTAGTTTTTTGGAGCTTGGCAACCCCTTTCAAAGAAAGTGATTCTCCTCAGTCTCTGCGTGGGGCTACTTCCATAGGACACAAATCATAGCGATAGAACTTGGAACTACATTATTGTGCCAAGTTTCAAAGAGCTAGCACAAACCGTGTTTGATTTAGAGTTCCAACTACATGTATCCATATAGGAGAAAACAGAGTGAAACCTAAACATGAAAACGGTTACTGCAAAGGAACGGTTTAACCTAGAAGAACGAAATTTGGTGAGCCAAGTGGGATTGGTGTACTGATCAATACCTGCAAGTATCATCCAGATTGGGTGAAAAAATGTTTGCTGAGATTTCAGGAAATTCGTAGTTTTTTGGAGCTTGGCAACCCCTTTCAATGAAAGTGATTCTCGTCAGTCTCTGCGTGGGGCTACTTCCATAGGACACAAACCATAGCGATAGAACTTGGAACTACATTATTGTGCCAAGTTTCAAAGAGCTAGCACAAACCGTGTTTGATTTAGAGTTCCAACTACATGTATCCATATAGGAGAAAACAGAGTGAAACCTAAACATGAAAACGGTTACTGCAAAGGAACGGTTTAACCTAGAAGAACGAAATTTGGTGAGCCAAGTGGGATTGGTGTACTGATCATTACCTGCAAGTATCATCAAGATTGGGTGAAAAAATGTTTGCTGAGATTTCAGGAAACTCGTAGTTTTTTGGAAGCTTGGCAACCCCTTTCAATGAAAGTGATTCTCGTCAGTCTCTTCTTGGGGCTACTTCAATAGGACACAAACCATAGCGATAGAACTTGGAACTACATTATTGTGGCAAGTTTCAAAGAGCTAGCACATACCGTGTTTGATTTAGACTTCCAACTACATGTATCCATATAGGAGACAACAGAGTGAAACCTAAACATGAAAACGGTTACTGCAAAGGAACGGTTTAACCTAGAAGAACGAAATTTGGTGAGCCAAGTGGGATTGGTGTACTTATCATTACCTGCCATTATCATCAAGATTGGGTGAAAAAATGTTTGCTGAGATTTCAGGAAACTCGTAGTTTTGAGGAAGCTTGGCAACACCTTCAAATGAATGTGATTCTCGTCAGTCTCTGCTTGGGGCCTCTTCCATAGGACACAAACCATAGCGATAGAACTTGGAACTACATTATTGTGCAAAGTTTCAAAGAGCCAGCACAAACCGTGTTTGATTTAGAGTTCCAACTACATGTATCCATATAGGAGAAAACAGAGTGAAACCTAAACATGAAAACGGTTACTGCAAAGGAACGGTTTAACCTAGAAGAACGAAATTTGGTGAGCCAAGTGGGATTGGTGTACTGATCATTACCTGCCACTATCATCAAGACTGGGTGAAAAAATGTTTGCTGAGATTTCAGAAACTAGTAGTTTTTTGGAAGCTTGGCAACCCCTTTCAATGAAAGTGATTCTCGTCAGTCTCTGCTTGGGGCTACTTCAATAGGACACAAACCATAGCGATAGAACTTGGAACTACATTATTGTGCCAAATTTCAATGAGCTAACAGAAACCGTGTTTGATTTAGAGTTCCAACTACATGTATCCATATAGGAGAAAACAGAGTGAAACCTAAACATGAAAACGGTTACTGCAAAGGAACGGTTTAACCTAGAAGAACGAAATTTGGTGAGCCAAGTGGGATTGGTGTACTCATCATTACCTGCAAGTATCATCAAGATTGGGTGAAAAAAAGTTTGCTGATATTTCTGAAAACTCGCAGTTTTTTATAGCTTGGCAACCCCTTCCAATGAATGAGATTCTCGTCAGTCCCTGCTTGGGGCTACTTCAATAGGACACAAAGCATAGCGATAGAACTTGGAATTACATTATTGTGCCAAGTTTCAATGAGCTTGCACAAACCGTGTTTGATTTAGAGTTCCAACTACATGTATCCATATAGGAGAAAACAGAGTGAAACCTAAACATGAAAACGGTTACTGTAAAGCAACGGTTTAACTTAGAAGAACGAAATTTGGTGAGCCAAGTGGGATTGGTGTACTGATCATTACCTGCAAGTATCATCAAGATTGGGTGAAAAAATGTTTGCTGAGATTTCAGGAAACTCGTAGTTTTGTGGAAGCTTGGCAACACCTTCCAAAGAATGTGATTCTCGTCAGTCACTGCTTGGGGCTATTTCAATAGGACAGAAACCAGAGCGATAGAACTTGGAACTACATTATTGTGCCAAGTTTCAAAGAGCTAGCACAAACCGTGTTTGATTTAGACTTCCAAAAACATGTATCCATATAGGAGAAAACAGAGTGAAAACTAAACATGAAAACGGTTACTGCAAAGGAACGGTTTAACCTAGAAGAATGAAATTTGGTGAGCCAAGTGGGACTGGTGTACTGATCATTTCCTGGAAGTATCATCAAGCTTGGGTGAAAAAATGTTTGCGGAGATTTCAGGAAACTCGTAGTTTTTTGGAAGCTTGGCAACCCCTTTTAATGAAAGTGATTCTCGTCAGTCTCTGCTTGGGGCTACTTCAATAGGACACAAACCATAGAGATAGAACTTGGAACTACATTATTGTGCCAAATTTCAAAGAGCTAGCACATACCGTGTTTGATTTAGAGTTCCAACTACATGTATCCATATAGGAGAAAACAGAGTGAAACCTAAATATGAAAACGCTTACTGCAAAGGAACGGTTTAACCTAGAAGAACGAAATTTGGTGAGCCAAGTGGGATTGGTGTACTGATCATTACCTGGAAGTATAATCAAGATTGGGTGAAAAAATGTTTGCGGAGATTTCAGGAAACTCGTAGTTTTTTGGAGCTTGGCAACCCCTTTCAATGAAAGTGATTCTCCTCAGTCTCTGCGTGGGGCTACTTCCATAGGACACAAATCATAGCGATAGAACTTGGAACTACATTATTGTGCCAAGTTTCAAAGAGCTAGCACAAACCGTGTTTGATTTAGAGTTCCAACTACATGTATCCATATAGGAGAAAACAGAGTGAAACCTAAACATGAAAACGGTTACTGCAAAGGAACGGTTTAACCTAGAAGAACGAAATTTGGTGAGCCAAGTGGGATTGGTGTACTGATCAATACCTGCAAGTATCATCCAGATTGGGTGAAAAAATGTTTGCTGAGATTTCAGGAAATTCGTAGTTTTTTGGAGCTTGGCAACCCCTTTCAATGAAAGTGATTCTCGTCAGTCTCTGCGTGGGGCTACTTCCATAGGACACAAACCATAGCGATAGAACTTGGAACTACATTATTGTGCCAAGTTTCAAAGAGCTAGCACAAACCGTGTTTGATTTAGAGTTCCAACTACATGTATCCATATAGGAGAAAACAGAGTGAAACCTAAACATGAAAACGGTTACTGCAAAGGAACGGTTTAACCTAGAAGAACGAAATTTGGTGAGCCAAGTGGGATTGGTGTACTGATCATTACCTGCAAGTATCATCAAGATTGGGTGAAAAATGTTTGCTGAGATTTCAGGAAACTCGTAGTTTTTTGGAAGCTTGGCAACCCCTTCAATGAAAGTGATTCTCGTCAGTCTCTTCTTGGGGCTACTTCAATAGGACACAAACCATAGCGATAGAACTTGGAACTACATTATTGTGGCAAGTTTCAAAGAGCTAGCACATACCGTGTTTGATTTAGACTTCCAACTACATGTATCCATATAGGAGACAACAGAGTGAAACCTAAACATGAAAACGGTTACTGCAAAGGAACGGTTTAACCTAGAAGAACGAAATTTGGTGAGCCAAGTGGGATTGGTGTACTTATCATTACCTGCCATTATCATCAAGATTGGGTGAAAAAATGTTTGCTGAGATTTCAGGAAACTCGTAGTTTTGAGGAAGCTTGGCAACACCTTCAAATGAATGTGATTCTCGTCAGTCTCTGCTTGGGGCCTCTTCCATAGGACACAAACCATAGCGATAGAACTTGGAACTACATTATTGTGCAAAGTTTCAAAGAGCCAGCACAAACCGTGTTTGATTTAGAGTTCCAACTACATGTATCCATATAGGAGAAAACAGAGTGAAACCTAAACATGAAAACGGTTACTGCAAAGGAACGGTTTAACCTAGAAGAACGAAAATTTGGTGAGCCAAGTGGGATTGGTGTACTGATCATTACCTGCCACTATCATCAAGACTGGGTGAAAAAATGTTTGCTGAGATTTCAGAAACTAGTAGTTTTTTGGAAGCTTGGCAACCCCTTTCAATGAAAGTGATTCTCGTCAGTCTCTGCTTGGGGCTACTTCAATAGGACACAAACCATAGCGATAGAACTTGGAACTACATTATTGTGCCAAATTTCAATGAGCTAACAGAAACCGTGTTTGATTTAGAGTTCCAACTACATGTATCCATATAGGAGAAAACAGAGTGAAACCTAAACATGAAAACGGTTACTGCAAAGGAACGGTTTAACCTAGAAGAACGAAATTTGGTGAGCCAAGTGGGATTGGTGTACTCATCATTACCTGCAAGTATCATCAAGATTGGGTGAAAAAAAGTTTGCTGATATTTCTGAAAACTCGCAGTTTTTTATAGCTTGGCAACCCCTTCCAATGAATGAGATTCTCGTCAGTCCCTGCTTGGGGCTACTTCAATAGGACACAAAGCATAGCGATAGAACTTGGAATTACATTATTGTGCCAAGTTTCAATGAGCTTGCACAAACCGTGTTTGATTTAGAGTTCCAACTACATGTATCCATATAGGAGGAAAACAGAGTGAAACCTAAACATGAAAACGGTTACTGTAAAGCAACGGTTTAACTTAGAAGAACGAAATTTGGTGAGCCAAGTGGGATTGGTGTACTGATCATTACCTGCAAGTATCATCAAGATTGGGTGAAAAAATGTTTGCTGAGATTTCAGGAAACTCGTAGTTTTGTGGAAGCTTGGCAACACCTTCCAAAGAATGTGATTCTCGTCAGTCACTGCTTGGGGCTATTTCAATAGGACAGAAACCAGAGCGATAGAACTTGGAACTACATTATTGTGCCAAGTTTCAAAGAGCTAGCACAAACCGTGTTTGATTTAGACTTCCAAAAACATGTATCCATATAGGAGAAAACAGAGTGAAAACTAAACATGAAAACGGTTACTGCAAAGGAACGGTTTAACCTAGAAGAATGAAATTTGGTGAGCCAAGTGGGACTGGTGTACTGATCATTTCCTGGAAGTATGATCAAGCTTGGGTGAAAAAATGTTTGCGGAGATTTCAGGAAACTCGTAGTTTTTTGGAAGCTTGGCAACCCCTTTTAATGAAAGTGATTCTCGTCAGTCTCTGCTTGGGGCTACTTCAATAGGACACAAACCATAGAGATAGAACTTGGAACTACATTATTGTGCCAAATTTCAAAGAGCTAGCACATACCGTGTTTGATTTAGAGTTCCAACTACATGTATCCATATAGGAGAAAACAGAGTGAAACCTAAATATGAAAACGCTTACTGCAAAGGAACGGTTTAACCTAGAAGAACGAAATTTGGTGAGCCAAGTGGGATTGGTGTACTGATCATTACCTGGAAGTATAATCAAGATTGGGTGAAAAAAATGTTTGCGGAGATTTCAGGAAACTCGTAGTTTTTTGGAGCTTGGCAACCCCTTTCAATGAAAGTGATTCTCCTCAGTCTCTGCGTGGGGCTACTTCCATAGGACACAAATCATAGCGATAGAACTTGGAACTACATTATTGTGCCAAGTTTCAAAGAGCTAGCACAAACCGTGTTTGATTTAGAGTTCCAACTACATGTGTCCATATAGGAGAAAACAGAGTGAAACCTAAACATGAAAACGGTTACTGCAAAGGAACGGTTTAACCTAGAAGAACGAAATTTGGTGAGCCAAGTGGGATTGGTGTACTGATCAATACCTGCAAGTATCATCCAGATTGGGTGAAAAAATGTTTGCTGAGATTTCAGGAAATTCGTAGTTTTTTGGAGCTTGGCAACCCCTTTCAATGAAAGTGATTCTCGTCAGTCTCTGCGTGGGGCTACTTCCATAGGACACAAACCATAGCGATAGAAATTGGAACTACATTATTGTGCCAAGTTTCAAAGAGCTAGCACAAACCGTGTTTGATTTAGAGTTCCAACTACATGTATCCATATAGGAGAAAACAGAGTGAAACCTAAACATGAAAACGGTTACTGCAAAGGAACGGTTTAACCTAGAAGAACGAAATTTGGTGAGCCAAGTGGGATTGGTGTACTGATCATTACCTGCAAGTATCATCAAGATTGGGTGAAAAAATGTTTGCTGAGATTTCAGGAAACTCGTAGTTTTTTGGAAGCTTGGCAACCCCTTTCAATGAAAGTGATTCTCGTCAGTCTCTTCTTGGGGCTACTTCAATAGGACACAAACCATAGCGATAGAACTTGGAACTACATTATTGTGGCAAGTTTCAAAGAGCTAGCACATACCGTGTTTGATTTAGACTTCCAACTACATGTATCCATGTAGGAGACAACAGAGTGAAACCTAAACATGAAAACGGTTACTGCAAAGGAACGGTTTAACCTAGAAGAATGAAATTTGGTGAGCCAAGTGGGATTGGTGTACTTATCATTACCTGCCATTATCATCAAGATTGGGTGAAAAAATGTTTGCTGAGATTTCAGGAAACTCGTAGTTTTGAGGAAGCTTGGCAACACCTTCAAATGAATGTGATTCTCGTCAGTCTCTGCTTGGGGCCTCTTCCATAGGACACAAACCATAGCGATAGAACTTGGAACTACATTATTGTGCAAAGTTTCAAAGAGCCAGCACAAACCGTGTTTGATTTAGAGTTCCAACTACATGTATCCATATAGGAGAAAACAGAGTGAAACCTAAACATGAAAACGGTTACTGCAAAGGAACGGTTTAACCTAGAAGAACGAAATTTGGTGAGCCAAGTGGGATTGGTGTACTGATCATTACCTGCCACTATCATCAAGACTGGGTGAAAAAATGTTTGCTGAGATTTCAGAAACTAGTAGTTTTTTGGAAGCTTGGCAACCCCTTTCAATGAAAGTGATTCTCGTCAGTCTCTGCTTGGGGCTACTTCAATAGGACACAAACCATAGCGATAGAACTTGGAACTACATTATTGTGCCAAATTTCAATGAGCTAACAGAAACCGTGTTTGATTTAGAGTTCCAACTACATGTATCCATATAGGAGAAAACAGAGTGAAACCTAAACATGAAAACGGTTACTGCAAAGGAACGGTTTAACCTAGAAGAACGAAATTTGGTGAGCCAAGTGGGAGTGGTGTACTCATCATTACCTGCAAGTATCATCAAGATTGGGTGAAAAAAAGTTTGCTGATATTTCTGAAAACTCGCAGTTTTTTATAGCTTGGCAACCCCTTCCAATGAATGAGATTCTCGTCAGTCCCTGCTTGGGGCTACTTCAATAGGACACAAAGCATAGCGATAGAACTTGGAATTACATTATTGTGCCAAGTTTCAATGAGCTTGCACAAACCGTGTTTGATTTAGAGTTCCAACTACATGTATCCATATAGGAGAAAACAGAGTGAAACCTAAACATGAAAACGGTTACTGTAAAGCAACGGTTTAACTTAGAAGAACGAAATTTGGTGAGCCAAGTGGGATTGGTGTACTGATCATTACCTGCAAGTATCATCAAGATTGGGTGAAAAAATGTTTGCTGAGATTTCAGGAAACTCGTAGTTTTGTGGAAGCTTGGCAACACCTTCCAAAGAATGTGATTCTCGTCAGTCACTGCTTGGGGCTATTTCAATAGGACAGAAACCAGAGCGATAGAACTTGGAACTACATTATTGTGCCAAGTTTCAAAGAGCTAGCACAAACCGTGTTTGATTTAGACTTCCAAAAACATGTATCCATATAGGAGAAAACAGAGTGAAAACTAAACATGAAAACGGTTACTGCAAAGGAACGGTTTAACCTAGAAGAATGAAATTTGGTGAGCCAAGTGGGACTGGTGTACTGATCATTTCCTGGAAGTATCATCAAGCTTGGGTGAAAAAATGTTTGCGGAGATTTCAGGAAACTCGTAGTTTTTTGGAAGCTTGGCAACCCCTTTTAATGAAAGTGATTCTCGTCAGTCTCTGCTTGGGGCTACTTCAATAGGACACAAACCATAGAGATAGAACTTGGAACTACATTATTGTGCCAAATTTCAAAGAGCTAGCACATACCGTGTTTGATTTAGAGTTCCAACTACATGTATCCATATAGGAGAAAACAGAGTGAAACCTAAATATGAAAACGCTTACTGCAAAGGAACGGTTTAACCTAGAAGAACGAAATTTGGTGAGCCAAGTGGGATTGGTGTACTGATCATTACCTGGAAGTATAATCAAGATTGGGTGAAAAAATGTTTGCGGAGATTTCAGGAAACTCGTAGTTTTTTGGAGCTTGGCAACCCCTTTCAATGAAAGTGATTCTCCTCAGTCTCTGCGTGGGGCTACTTCCATAGGACACAAATCATAGCGATAGAACTTGGAACTACATTATTGTGCCAAGTTTCAAAGAGCTAGCACAAACCGTGTTTGATTTAGAGTTCCAACTACATGTGTCCATATAGGAGAAAACAGAGTGAAACCTAAACATGAAAACGGTTACTGCAAAGGAACGGTTTAACCTAGAAGAACGAAATTTGGTGAGCCAAGTGGGATTGGTGTACTGATCAATACCTGCAAGTATCATCCAGATTGGGTGAAAAAATGTTTGCTGAGATTTCAGGAAATTCGTAGTTTTTTGGAGCTTGGCAACCCCTTTCAATGAAAGTGATTCTCGTCAGTCTCTGCGTGGGGCTACTTCCATAGGACACAAACCATAGCGATAGAAATTGGAACTACATTATTGTGCCAAGTTTCAAAGAGCTAGCACAAACCGTGTTTGATTTAGAGTTCCAACTACATGTATCCATATAGGAGAAAAACAGAGTGAAACCTAAACATGAAAACGGTTACTGCAAAGGAACGGTTTAACCTAGAAGAACGAAATTTGGTGAGCCAAGTGGGATTGGTGTACTGATCATTACCTGCAAGTATCATCAAGATTGGGTGAAAAAATGTTTGCTGAGATTTCAGGAAACTCGTAGTTTTTTGGAAGCTTGGCAACCCCTTTCAATGAAAGTGATTCTCGTCAGTCTCTTCTTGGGGCTACTTCAATAGGACACAAACCATAGCGATAGAACTTGGAACTACATTATTGTGGCAAGTTTCAAAGAGCTAGCACATACCGTGTTTGATTTAGACTTCCAACTACATGTATCCATATAGGAGACAACAGAGTGAAACCTAAACATGAAAACGGTTACTGCAAAGGAACGGTTTAACCTAGAAGAATGAAATTTGGTGAGCCAAGTGGGATTGGTGTACTTATCATTACCTGCCATTATCATCAAGATTGGGTGAAAAAATGTTTGCTGAGATTTCAGGAAACTCGTAGTTTTGAGGAAGCTTGGCAACACCTTCAAATGAATGTGATTCTCGTCAGTCTCTGCTTGGGGCCTCTTCCATAGGACACAAACCATAGCGATAGAACTTGGAACTACATTATTGTGCAAAGTTTCAAAGAGCCAGCACAAACCGTGTTTGATTTAGAGTTCCAACTACATGTATCCATATAGGAGAAAACAGAGTGAAACCTAAACATGAAAACGGTTACTGCAAAGGAACGGTTTAACCTAGAAGAACGAAATTTGGTGAGCCAAGTGGGATTGGTGTACTGATCATTACCTGCCACTATCATCAAGACTGGGTGAAAAAATGTTTGCTGAGATTTCAGAAACTAGTAGTTTTTGGAAGCTTGGCAACCCCTTTCAATGAAAGTGATTCTCGTCAGTCTCTGCTTGGGGCTACTTCAATAGGACACAAACCATAGCGATAGAACTTGGAACTACATTATTGTGCCAAATTTCAATGAGCTAACAGAAACCGTGTTTGATTTAGAGTTCCAACTACATGTATCCATATAGGAGAAAACAGAGTGAAACCTAAACATGAAAACGGTTACTGCAAAGGAACGGTTTAACCTAGAAGGAACGAAATTTGGTGAGCCAAGTGGGAGTGGTGTACTCATCATTACCTGCAAGTATCATCAAGATTGGGTGAAAAAAAGTTTGCTGATATTTCTGAAAACTCGCAGTTTTTTATAGCTTGGCAACCCCTTCCAATGAATGAGATTCTCGTCAGTCCCTGCTTGGGGCTACTTCAATAGGACACAAAGCATAGCGATAGAACTTGGAATTACATTATTGTGCCAAGTTTCAATGAGCTTGCACAAACCGTGTTTGATTTAGAGTTCCAACTACATGTATCCATATAGGAGAAAAACAGAGTGAAACCTAAACATGAAAACGGTTACTGTAAAGCAACGGTTTAACTTAGAAGAACGAAATTTGGTGAGCCAAGTGGGATTGGTGTACTGATCATTACCTGCAAGTATCATCAAGATTGGGTGAAAAAATGTTTGCTGAGATTTCAGGAAACTCGTAGTTTTGTGGAAGCTTGGCAACACCTTCCAAAGAATGTGATTCTCGTCAGTCACTGCTTGGGGCTATTTCAATAGGACAGAAACCAGAGCGATAGAACTTGGAACTACATTATTGTGCCAAGTTTCAAAGAGCTAGCACAAACCGTGTTTGATTTAGACTTCCAAAAACATGTATCCATATAGGAGAAAACAGAGTGAAAACTAAACATGAAAACGGTTACTGCAAAGGAACGGTTTAACCTAGAAGAATGAAATTTGGTGAGCCAAGTGGGACTGGTGTACTGATCATTTCCTGGAAGTATCATCAAGCTTGGGTGAAAAAATGTTTGCGGAGATTTCAGGAAACTCGTAGTTTTTTGGAAGCTTGGCAACCCCTTTTAATGAAAGTGATTCTCGTCAGTCTCTGCTTGGGGCTACTTCAATAGGACACAAACCATAGAGATAGAACTTGGAACTACATTATTGTGCCAAATTTCAAAGAGCTAGCACATACCGTGTTTGATTTAGAGTTCCAACTACATGTATCCATATAGGAGAAAACAGAGTGAAACCTAAATATGAAAACGCTTACTGCAAAGGAACGGTTTAACCTAGAAGAACGAAATTTGGTGAGCCAAGTGGGATTGGTGTACTGATCATTACCTGGAAGTATAATCAAGATTGGGTGAAAAAATGTTTGCGGAGATTTCAGGAAACTCGTAGTTTTTTGGAGCTTGGCAACCCCTTTCAATGAAAGTGATTCTCCTCAGTCTCTGCGTGGGGCTACTTCAATAGGACACAAATCATAGCGATAGAACTTGGAACTACATTATTGTGCCAAGTTTCAAAGAGCTAGCACAAACCGTGTTTGATTTAGAGTTCCAACTACATGTATCCATATAGGAGAAAACAGAGTGAAACCTAAACATGAAAACGGTTACTGCAAAGGAACGGTTTAACCTAGAAGAACGAAATTTGGTGAGCCAAGTGGGATTGGTGTACTGATCAATACCTGCAAGTATCATCCAGATTGGGTGAAAAAAATGTTTGCTGAGATTTCAGGAAATTCGTAGTTTTTTGGAGCTTGGCAACCCCTTTCAATGAAAGTGATTCTCGTCAGTCTCTGCGTGGGGCTACTTCCATAGGACACAAACCATAGCGATAGAACTTGGAACTACATTATTGTGCCAAGTTTCAAAGAGCTAGCACAAACCGTGTTTGATTTAGAGTTCCAACTACATGTATCCATATAGGAGAAAACAGAGTGAAACCTAAACATGAAAACGGTTACTGCAAAGGAACGGTTTAACCTAGAAGAACGAAATTTGGTGAGCCAAGTGGGATTGGTGTACTGATCATTACCTGCAAGTATCATCAAGATTGGGTGAAAAAATGTTTGCTGAGATTTCAGGAAACTCGTAGTTTTTTGGAAGCTTGGCAACCCCTTTCAATGAAAGTGATTCTCGTCAGTCTCTTCTTGGGGCTACTTCAATAGGACACAAACCATAGCGATAGAACTTGGAACTACATTATTGTGGCAAGTTTCAAAGAGCTAGCACATACCGTGTTTGATTTAGACTTCCAACTACATGTATCCATATAGGAGACAACAGAGTGAAACCTAAACATGAAAACGGTTACTGCAAAGGAACGGTTTAACCTAGAAGAACGAAATTTGGTGAGCCAAGTGGGATTGGTGTACTTATCATTACCTGCCATTATCATCAAGATTGGGTGAAAAAATGTTTGCTGAGATTTCAGGAAACTTGTAGTTTTTTGGAGCTTGGCAACCCCTTTCAATGAAAGTGATTCTCGTCAGTCTCTGCTGGGGCTACTTCAATAGGACACAAACCATAGCGATAGAACTTGGAACTACATTATTGTGCCAAGTTTCAAAGAGCTAGCACAAACCGTGTTTGATTTAGAGTTCCAACTACATGTATCCATATAGGAGAAAACAGAGTGAAACCTAAGCATGAAAACGCTTACTGCAAAGGAACGGTTTAACCTAGAAGAACGAAATTTGGTGAGCTAAGTGGGACTGGTATACTGTTCCTTACCTGCAAGTATCATCAAGATTGGGTGAAAAAATGTTTGCTGAGATTTCAGGAATCTCGTAGTTTTGTGGAAGCTTGGCAACACCATCAAATGAATGTGATTCTCGTCAGTCACTGCTTGGGGCTACTTCCATAGGACACAAACCATAGCGATAGAACTTTGAACTACATTATTGTGCAAAGTTTCAAAGAGCCAGCACAAACCGTGTTTGATTTAGAGTTCCAACTACATGTATCCATATAGGAGTAAACAGAGTGAAACCCAAACATGAAAAGGGTTACTGCAAAGGAACGGTTTAACCTAGAAGAACGAAATTTGGTGAGCCAAGTGGGATTGGTGTACTGATCATTACCTGCCACTATCATCAAGACTGGGTGAAAAAAATGTTTGCTGAGATTTCAGAAATTAGTAATTTTTTGGAAGCTTGGCAATCCCTTTCAATGAAAGTGATTCTCGTCAGTCTCTGCTTGGGGCTACTTCAAGGACACAAACCATAGCGATAGAACTTAGAACTACATTATTGTGCCAAATTTCAATGAGCTAACAGAAACCGTGTTTGATTTAGCGTTCCAACTACATGTATCCATATAGGAGAAAACAGAGTGAAACCTAAACATGAAAACGGTTACTGCAAAGGAACGTTTTAACCTAGAAGAACGAAATTTGGTGAGCCAAGTGGGATTGGTGTACTCATCATTACCTGCAAGTATCATCAAGATTGGGTGAAAAAAAGTTTGCTGATATTTCTGAAAACTCGCAGTTTTTTATAGCTTGGCAACCCCTTCCAATGAATGAGATTCTCGTCAGACCCTGCTTGGGGCTACTTCAATAGGACACAAAGCATAGCGATAGAACTTGGAATTACATTATTGTGCCAAGTTTCAATGAGCTTGCACAAACCGTGTTTGATTTAGAGTTCCAACTACATATATCCATATAGGAGAAAACAGAGTGAAACCTAAACATGAAAACGGTTTCTGCAAAGGAACCGTTTATCCTAGAAGAACGAAATTTGGTGAGCCAAGTGGGATTGGTGTACTTATCATTATATGCCAGTATCATCAAGATTGGGTGAAAAAATGTTTGCTGAGATTTCAGGAAACTCGTAGTTTTATGGAGCTTGGCAACCCCTTTCAATGAAACTGATTCTCGTCAGTCTCTGCTTGGGCCTACTTCAATAGGACACAAACCATAGCGATAGAACTTGGAACTACATTATTGTGCCAAGTTTCAAAGAGCTAGCACAAACCGTGTTTGATTTAGAGTTCCAACTACATGTATCCATATAGGAGAAAACAGAGTGAAACCTAAACATGAAAACGGTTACTGCAAAGCAACGGTTTAACCTAGAAGAACGAAATTTGGTGAGCCAAGTGGGATTGGTGTACTGATCATTACCTGCAAGTATCATCAAGTTTGGGTGAAAAAATGTTTGCTGAGATTTCAGGAAACTCGTAGTTTTGTGGAAGCTTCGCAACACCATCAAATGAATGTGATTCTCCTCAGTCTCTGCTTGGGGCTACTTCAATAGGACACAAAATATAGCGATAGAACTTGGAACTACATTATTGTGCCAAATTTCAAAGAGCTAACAGAAACCGTGTTTGATTTAGAGTTCCAATTACATGTATCCATATAGGAGAAAACAGAGTGAAACCTAAACATGAAAACGGTTACAGCAAAGGAACCGTTTAATCTAGAAGAACGAAATTTGGTGAGCCAAGTGGGATTGGTGTACTGATCATTACCTGCCAGTATCATGAAGATTGGGTGAAAAAATGTTTGCTGAGATTTCAGGAAACTCGTAGTTTTTTGGAAGCTTGGCAACCCCTTTTAATGAAAGTGATTCTCGTCAGTCTCTGCTTGGGGCTACTTCAATGGGACACAAACCATAGCGATAGAACTTGGAACTACATTATTGTGCCAAGTTTCAAAGAGCTAGCACAAACCGTGTTTGATTTAGAGTTCCAACTACATGTATCCATATAGGAGAAAACAGAGTGAAACCTAAACATGAAAACGGTTATTGCAAAGGAACGGTTTAACCTAGAAGAACGAAATTTGGTGAGCCAAGTGGGACTGGTGTACTGATCATTTCCTGGAAGTATCATCAAGCTTGGGTGAAAAAATTTTTGCGGAGATTTCAGGAAACTCGTAGTTTTTTGGAAGCTTGGCAACCCCTTTTAATGAAAGTGATTCTCGTCAGTCTCTGCTTGGGGCTACTTCAATAGGACACAAACCATAGAGATATAACTTGGAACTACATTATTGTGCCAAATTTCAAAGAGCTAGCACATACCGTGTTTGATTTAGAGTTCCAACTACATGTATCCCTATAGGAGAAAACAGAGTGAAACCTAAATATGAAAACGCTTACTGCAAAGGAACGGTTTAACCTAGAAGAACGAAATTTGGTGAGCCAAGTGGGATTGGTGTACTGATCATTACCTGGAAGTATAATCAAGATTGGGTGAAAAAATGTTTGCGGAGATTTCAGGAAACTCGTAGTTTTTTGGACCTTGGCAACCCCTTTCAATGAAAGTGATTCTCGTCAGTCTCTGCGTGGGGCTACTTCCATAGGACACAAACCATAGCGATAGAACTTGGAACTACATTATTGTGCCAAGTTTCAAAGAGCTAGCACAAACCGTGTTTGATTTAGAGTTCCAACTACATGTATCCATATAGGAGAAAACAGAGTGAAACCTAAACATGAAAACGGTTACTGCAAAGGAACGGTTTAACCTAGAAGAACGAAATTTGGTGAGCCAAGTGGGATTGGTGTACTGATCATTACCTGCAAGTATCATCAAGATTGGGTGAAAAAATGTTTGCTGAGATTTCAGGAAACTCGTAGTTTTTTGGAAGCTTGGCAACCCCTTTCAATGAAAGTGATTCTCGTCAGTCTCTTCTTGGGGCTACTTCAATAGGACACAAACCATAGCGATAGAACTTGGAACTACATTATTGTGGCAAGTTTCAAAGAGCTAGCACATACCGTGTTTGATTTAGACTTCCAACTACATGTATCCATATAGGAGACAACAGAGTGAAACCTAAACATGAAAACGGTTACTGCAAAGGAACGGTTTAACCTAGAAGAACGAAATTTGGTGAGCCAAGTGGGATTGGTGTACTTATCATTACCTGCCATTATCATCAAGATTGGGTGAAAAAATGTTTGCTGAGATTTCAGGAAACTTGTAGTTTTTTGGAGCTTGGCAACCCCTTTCAATGAAAGTGATTCTCGTCAGTCTCTGCTGGGGCTACTTCAATAGGACACAAACCATAGCGATAGAACTTGGAACTACATTATTGTGCCAAGTTTCAAAGAGCTAGCACAAACCGTGTTTGATTTAGAGTTCCAACTACATGTATCCATATAGGAGAAAACAGAGTGAAACCTAAGCATGAAAACGCTTACTGCAAAGGAACGGTTTAACCTAGAAGAACGAAATTTGGTGAGCTAAGTGGGACTGGTATACTGTTCCTTACCTGCAAGTATCATCAAGATTGGGTGAAAAAATGTTTGCTGAGATTTCAGGAATCTCGTAGTTTTGTGGAAGCTTGGCAACACCATCAAATGAATGTGATTCTCGTCAGTCACTGCTTGGGGCTACTTCCATAGGACACAAACCATAGCGATAGAACTTTGAACTACATTATTGTGCAAAGTTTCAAAGAGCCAGCACAAACCGTGTTTGATTTAGAGTTCCAACTACATGTATCCATATAGGAGTAAACAGAGTGAAACCCAAACATGAAAAGGGTTACTGCAAAGGAACGGTTTAACCTAGAAGAACGAAATTTGGTGAGCCAAGTGGGATTGGTGTACTGATCATTACCTGCCACTATCATCAAGACTGGGTGAAAAAATGTTTGCTGAGATTTCAGAAATTAGTAATTTTTTGGAAGCTTGGCAATCCCTTTCAATGAAAGTGATTCTCGTCAGTCTCTGCTTGGGGCTACTTCAAGGACACAAACCATAGCGATAGAACTTAGAACTACATTATTGTGCCAAATTTCAATGAGCTAACAGAAACCGTGTTTGATTTAGCGTTCCAACTACATGTATCCATATAGGAGAAAACAGAGTGAAACCTAAACATGAAAACGGTTACTGCAAAGGAACGGTTTAACCTAGAAGAACGAAATTTGGTGAGCCAAGTGGGATTGGTGTACTCATCATTACCTGCAAGTATCATCAAGATTGGGTGAAAAAAAGTTTGCTGATATTTCTGAAAACTCGCAGTTTTTTTATAGCTTGGCAACCCCTTCCAATGAATGAGATTCTCGTCAGTCCCTGCTTGGGGCTACTTCAATAGGACACAAAGCATAGCGATAGAACTTGGAATTACATTATTGTGCCAAGTTTCAATGAGCTTGCACAAACCGTGTTTGATTTAGAGTTCCAACTACATATATCCATATAGGAGAAAACAGAGTGAAACCTAAACATGAAAACGGTTTCTGCAAAGGAACCGTTTATCCTAGAAGAACGAAATTTGGTGAGCCAAGTGGGATTGGTGTACTTATCATTATATGCCAGTATCATCAAGATTGGGTGAAAAAATGTTTGCTGAGATTTCAGGAAACTCGTAGTTTTTTGGAGCTTGGCAACCCCTTTCAATGAAACTGATTCTCGTCAGTCTCTGCTTGGGGCTACTTACATAGGACACAAACCATAGCGATAGAACTTGGAACTACATTATTGTGCCAAGTTTCAAAGAGCTAGCACAAACCGTGTTTGATTTAGAGTTCCAACTACATGTATCCATATAGGAGAAAAACAGAGTGAAACCTAAACATGAAAACGGTTACTGCAAAGCAACGGTTTAACCTAGAAGAACGAAATTTGGTGAGCCAAGTGGGATTGGTGTACTGATCATTACCTGCAAGTATCATCAAGTTTGGGTGAAAAAATGTTTGCTGAGATTTCAGGAAACTCGTAGTTTTGTGGAAGCTTCGCAACACCTTCAAATGAATGTGATTCTCCTCAGTCTCTGCTTGGGGCTACTTCAATAGGACACAAAATATAGCGATAGAACTTGGAACTACATTATTGTTCCAAATTTCAAAGAGCTAACAGAAACCGTGTTTGATTTAGAGTTCCAATTACATGTATCCATATAGGAGAAAACAGAGTGAAACCTAAACATGAAAACGGTTACAGCAAAGGAACCGTTTAATCTAGAAGAACGAAATTTGGTGAGCCAAGTGGGATTGGTGTACTGATCATTACCTGCCAGTATCATGAAGATTGGGTGAAAAAATGTTTGCTGAGATTTCAGGAAACTCGTAGTTTTTTGGAAGCTTGGCAACCCCTTTTAATGAAAGTGATTCTCGTCAGTCTCTGCTTGGGGCTACTTCAATGGGGACACAAACCATAGCGATAGAACTTGGAACTACATTATTGTGCCAAGTTTCAAAGAGCTAGCACAAACCGTGTTTGATTTAGAGTTCCAACTACATGTATCCATATAGGAGAAAACAGAGTGAAACCTAAACATGAAAACGGTTATTGCAAAGGAACGGTTTAACCTAGAAGAACGAAATTTGGTGAGCCAAGTGGGATTGGTGTACTGATCAATACCTGCAAGTATCATCAAGATTGGGTGAAAAAATGTTTGCTGAGATTTCAGGAAACTCGTAGTTTTTTGGAGCTTGGCAACCCCTTTCAATGAAAGTGATTCTCCTCAGTCTCTGCGTGGCGCTACTTCCATAGGACACAAATCATAGCGATAGAACTTGGAACTACATTTATTGTGCCAAGTTTCAAAGAGCTAGCACAAACCGTGTTTGATTTAGAGTTCCAACTACATGTATCCATATAGGAGAAAACAGAGTGAAACCTAAACATGAAAACGGTTACTGCAAAGGAACGGTTTAACCTAGAAGAACGAAACTTGGTGAGCCAAGTGGGATTTTGTGTACTGATCCATACCTGCAAGTATCATCAAAATTGGGTGAAAAAAATGTTTGCTGAGATTTCAGGAAACTCGTAGTTTTTTGGAGCTTGGCAACCCCTTTCAATGAAAGTGATTCTCGTCAGTCTCTTCGTGGGGCTACTTCCATAGGACACAAACCATAGCGATAGAACTTGGAACTACATTATTGTGCCAAGTTTCAAAGAGCTAGCACAAACCGTGTTTGATTTAGAGTTCCAACTACATGTATCCATATAGGAGAAAAGAGAGTGAAACCTAAACATGAAAACGGTTTCTGCAAAGGAACGATTTAACCTAGAAGAACGAAATTTCGTGAGCCAAGTGGGATTGGTGTACTGATCATTACCTGCAAGTATCATCAAGATTGGGTGAAAAAAATGTTTGTTGAGATATCTGGAAACTCGTAGTTTTTTATAGCTTGGCAACCCCTTCCAATGAATGTGAGTCTCGTCAGTCCCTGCTTGGGGCTACTTCAATAGGACACAAATCATAGCGATAGAACTTGGAATTACATTATTGTGCCAAGTTTCAATGAGCTTGCACAAACCGTGTTTGATTTAGAGTTCCAACTACATATATCCATATAGGAGTAAACAGAGTGAAACCTAAACATGAAAACGGTTATTGCAAAGGAACCGTTTAACCTAAAAGAACGAAATTTGGTGAGCCAAGTGGGATTGGTGTACTTATCATTATCTGCCAGTATCATCAAGATTGGGTGAAAAAATTTTTGCTGAGATTTCAGGAAACTCGTAGTTGTTTGGAGCTTGGCAACCCCTTTCAATGAAAGTGATTCTCGTCAGTCTCTTCTTGGGGCTACTTCCATAGGACACATCCATAGCGATAGAACTGGGAACTACATTATTGTGCCAAGTTTCAAAAAGCTAGCACAAACCGTGTTTGATTTAGACTTCCAACTACATGTATCCATATAGGAGAACACAGAGTGAAACCTAAACATGAAAACGGTTACTGCAAAGGAATGGTTTAACCTAGAAGAACGAAATTTGGTGAGCCAAGTGGGATTGGTGTACTTATCATTACCTGCCAGTATCATCAAGATTGGGTGAAAAAATGTTTGCTGAGATTTCAGGAAACTCGTAGTTTTTTGGAAGGTTGGCAACCCCTTTCAATGAAAGTGATTCTCGTCAGTCTCTGCTTGGGGCTACGTCAATAGGACACCATCCATAGCGATAGAACTTGGAACTACATTATTGTGCCAAATTTCAAAGTGCTAACAGAAACCGTGTTTGATTTAGAGTTCCAACTACATGTATCCATATAGGAGAAAACAGAGTGAAACCTAAACATGAAAACGGTTACTGCAAAGGAACGGTTTAACCTAGAAGAACGAAATTTGGTGAGCCAAGTGGGATTGGTGTACTGATCATTACCTGCCAGTATCATCAAGATTGGGTGAAAAAATGTTTGCTGAGATTTCAGGAAACTCGTAGTTTTGTGGAAGCTTGGCAACCCCTTTCAATGAAAGTGATTCTCGTCAGTGTCTTCTTGGGGCTACTTCAATAGGACACAAACCATAGCGATAGAACTTGGAACTACATTATTGTGCCAAGTTTCAAAGAGCTAGCACAAACCGTGTTTGATTTAGACTTCCAACTACATGTATCCATATAGGAGAAAACAGTGTGAAACCTAAGCATGAAAACGCTTACTGCAAAGGAACGGTTTAACCTAGAAGAACGAAATTTAGTGATCCAAGTGGGACTGGTGTACTGATCCTTACCTGCAAGTATCATCAAGATTGGGTGAAAAAATGTTTGCTGAGATTTCAGGAAACTCGTAGTTTTGTGGAAGCTTGCCAACGCCTTTCAATGAATGTGATTCTCGTCAGTCTCTGCTTGGGGCAACTTCAATAGGACACCAACCATAGCGATAGAACTTGGAACTACCCTTATTGTGCCAAATTTCAAAGAGCTAACAGAAACCGTGTTTGATTTAGAGTTCCAACTACATGTATCCATATAGGAGAAAACAGAGTGAAACCTAAACATGAAAACGGTTACTGCAAAGGAACGGTTTAACCTAGAAGAACGAAATTTGGTGAGCCAAGTGGGATTGGTGTACTGATCATTACCTGCAAGTATCATCAAGATTGGGTGAAAAAATGTTTGCTGATATTTCTGGAAACTCGCAGTTTTTTATAGCTTGGCAACCCCTTCCAATGAATGAGATTCTCGTCAGTCCCTGCTTGGGGCGACTTCAATAGGACACAAAGCATAGCGATAGAACTTGGAATTACATTATTGTGCCAAGTTTCAATGACCTTGCACAAACCGTGTTTGATTTAGAGTTCCAACTACATATATCCATATAGGAGAAAACAGAGTGAAACCTAAACATGAAAACGGTTTCTGCAAAGGAACCGTTTATCCTAGAAGAACGAAATTTGGTGAGCCAAGTGGGATTGGTGTACTTATCATTATATGCCAGTATCATCAAGATTGGGTGAAAAAATGTTTGCGGAGATTTCAGGAAACTCGTAGTTTTTTGGAGCTTGGCAACCCCTTTCAATGAAAGTGATTCTCGTCAGTCTCTGCTTGGGGATACTTCCATAGGACACCAGCCATAGCGATAGAACTTGGAACTACATTATTGTGCCAAATTTCAAAGAGCTAACAGAAACCGTGTTTGATTTAGAGTTCCAACTACATGTATCCATATA